>NC_092342.1:318885250-319190625 GCF_046630445.1 Rutidosis leptorrhynchoides
TGAACACGATATAAAAGACGATTAAAAGCTATTAAACGAAACGATTAGGAAATAATGAGTAAGAGTATCATGATGAAATTAAAATATTATAAGATATTGATTTAGATAAAATTATCGTTCTTATTATTTTTATCATTACTATTATTATTAAAAGTATCGTTAGTATTAAAACTATCATTTTAACAAAAATTATCATTTTAATAGAAATGTCATTGTTACTATAAAATATTATTATTATTATTATTTTAAATAGAATTATTATTTTAAAGATAATATTAAAAATTATCGTAAATATTAAAGTTATCATAATTAGAATTATCGTTTTATCATAATGCCATCTTAGTAATTATAAATATTGATATTTTTATAATAATAATTATTATTACAAAATAATACAACATTTACTTACTATCATTATAGATATTATTTTATCAAATAAATATGTGATACAAATATATTTTACTACGTGTAATAACTTACTTTAATAATACCTATCATATTATCTTTATGATATTAAATGAACCTGGCCTATAAATTTTATTACTTAATATATATAAAAGTATATTTTATTATATAAATTTAATATAAAATTTTATTTATTAATAAATAAATTATATTATTTACTCTAATAAATCTTTTAAAAATATTTAAAAATATAAAACGACGATATTTAAACTATATATTAATCATGTATAGATTTTTGGAAATTATTTTGAGTCAAATTTACTTGTGTTGACTTTTGCATATTAGTCTCGAGCATTAGGATTGTGGTACACTATGATTTGACCTAATTTGTTAGACAAATATTGACCAACACATAAATATATATAATTAATTTAGGTTCGTGAATCCGAGGCCAACCTTGCACTTGTTCAATGACGTTATATGTATTTTTACTACGAAATACAGTATGGTGAGTTTCATTTGTCTTTTTACCCTTTATGTTTTTGGGACTGAGAATACATGCGCTTTTATAAATGTTTGACAAAATAGACACAAGTAATTGAAACTACATTCTATGGTTGAATTATCAAAATCGAATATGCCCCTTTTTATTAAAGTCTGGTAATCTAAGAATTAGGGAACAAACACCCTAATTGACGCGAATCCTAAAGATAGATCTATTGGGCCTAACAAACCCCATCCAAAGTACCGGATGCTTTAGTACTTCGAAATTTATATCATGTCCGAAGGAGGATCCCGGAATGATAGGGGATATTCTTATATGTATCTAGTTAATGTCGGTTACCAGGTGTTCACCATATGAATGATTATTTTTGTCTCTATGCATGGGACGTATATTTATGAGAACTGGAAATGAAATTCTTGTGGTCTATTAAAATGATGGAAATAAATGATTATGATAAACTAATGAACTCACCAACCTTTTGGTTGACACTTTAAAGCATGTTTATTCTCAGGTGTTAAAGAAATCTTCCGCTGTGCATTTGCTCATTTTAAAGATATTACTTGGAGTCTTTCATAGCATATTTCGAAGAACGTTGCATTCGAGTCATTGAGTTCATCAAAGATTATTATTAAATCAATTTATAGTTGGATAGTGGATATTATGAAATGTTATGCATGCCTGTCAATTTTCGATGTAAAGAAAGTTTGTCTTTTAAAAACGAATGCAATGTTTGTAAAATGTATCATATAGAGGTCAAATACCTCGCAATGTAATCAACTATTGTGAATCGTTTATAATGTATATGAACGGGTCCTTTCAGTTAGGTCCTAAGACACTTTTCAATACAAAGTTTATGCATCGAACACATACATTTACCCACTTAGGTCCATCATGACCCATTTGACCATTTAAAGTCAATACACCCATTTCGGGTCACCCACTAACCCACTTAACACCTATTTACATATATATAAGTGTGCTAGTACTTTAACTAACCAATTTAGGCTCATAAACATAGTTTAATACTTTGAAAACCCTAGTTAGTCATCTTTGGGTCTACATGACCCAAATTCACCCAAAACACCCAATTTACTAACAAATGGGTTTTAGGTTCATCACTTACCCCAAACCCTAACCCATAATCAAATTAAAATCAAGAAATAAAGATTAGAGCATACCACTACCACCAAAACGTAGCTAGAGGAAAGATGAACAACTTTGAAACTCGCACTAAGACCCGATTCAACCTCCTTCTTCCTTTAATGGAGCTTTCTCACTCTAGAACCTCCTCTCTCTCTAGGATTTAATGGAAGATGATTAAGTGGGTGGAAATGGAGTAAATGAGGCTCCAACAACTGATCCCAAGCCTTAAAGTCAGATTCCTTGTGATTTTACCAATTTGCCCTCAAAATATCTAATTAAAAGGAATCTGTCACAGAACAATGGCGCGGCGCGCCAAATGGCCGCGCGGCGCACCAAACGTCCAGCCCAGTTTTCTGCATTCTTTTAAATATGTACAATCAAAACCCCACTTCAAGTACATTAACTACACCTATGTACACTACAAATAAACGGGTCTTACATATAAGCATGCTTCGGCCCAATTCAAATCAGTCCAGTTTTACTAAATTAAAGGAAGCCCAATTACAGCCCACTTTGTCACAATTCTTGTTTGATTCTGGGAGCCCAGTTATTAAATCATAACTTAATCGTTATAGATCAGTTTAATAGAAACAATCGATTTAACAGATAAGTTTAAGGGGAAAAAAATCGTTGGTGGGGTTATAGGAGTTGGTATCTGTCGACCACAAGGGAGGGAAAGAAAAGAAAAAGGTGACGTGCACTCATCACCATCTTTATCAATCATTCATGTTATTCTTCTTTGTTTATATTTGGAAGAGAAACGTATAATTGCAGCAGAAAAACATAAACCTGTTGCGAGTAATAGTTGCATTCTATAGTGGCTGTTGTAGCAGACTTGAAATCAAATAACAGCAGTTTAACAAAAGGAGTTGCAGCAGTTTTGTAGAGAGAGAAAGTGAGAGAGAGATGATGAAGGTGATGTGTCCATGGTAGTTCACAGCTGAAATATAGCAGGTGTTGTAGCAGTAGCAGAAGGTACTTAGTGTTATTGGATTGGGCTGTAAACAGAAAAAAAAAATAATAGCAACAACAACGAATAATAGCAGCTTCTTTTGATGAAGTTTGAGTATGGTTTGAACAAAAGGAAACTGCAACAGTCGTTGACAGCAACAGAAGAGAAGAAGAAAGAAATAAATAGAAGTGAACAGCAGTTTGTTTGTTGGTGGGTCTTGTTCGAAAAGCAAGTGTGATGGCCCCGTCAAAACACTTAACGGCTCCGTCACTTGGTCTCACAGCTTGATCGAACTTAAATGAATTTAATAAATAACATTACATTCTTTTATATTAAAAGTTTCCCAAAAAGGAAAGCATACCAAAATATGTAGTTTAAAAGTAACCCAACATATTAATAATCCAAAGTTGACACAAAAACATTGTCAACAACCCACAAGTATTAATTATTCAAAAACTGAATGCAAGCCAAAGTTTCATAAAAATCTGCCCAAATGCATGCAGACTCTTCTAAACACAGCGAAAGCATCACATAAACTCAAGTACCTGTAAAAACATGCGAGTAAACTGTCAACACAAAGGTTGAGTGAATTATAGGTTTAAATAATTGAATAAACTTTAGACCACAAGATTTAAAAATGTTAGAAAACATTAAACATTATTCCATTATCAATGAGCCACCTGGTAACCACTTAACCCTTTATTTACCCTTGTCAAACATAATAAAAATATACACTGGACAGTGTATCTACAATAAAATACGAAGTACTAAACATTCCGATTATAAATTGCTAGCGCGACTAGCTCGAAATGGGGTTGTCAAACCCGATAGATCTATCCGTAGGATTCGCGTTCACCGGTAGAAACCAATGATTACAGTTACCAGACTAGGGAATATTTTTGTCCAACTCACAATGAATAATTTAAATTTAATTGTCACTTGTGTCTAAACGTGAATAAAATGCATGTAATCACATCCCAAAAATGTACTTTGAAAGGTATGTAAAAACGGGACTATAACTCACCTTAATAGTAATGAAGTAACCAACACAATTAAGCGAACAGCAAATGTAGTACAGTGATCAGGAATGATCACAACGCCGACCTATAAATAAAGCAGGTCGATATAAATAACTAACTTAGGTCAAGTCTTAGTATGATAGCTATTGTACATGTTGCAAGTAATCATAGAACAATACTCAATATGCATCGGTTTGATTGGAACAGCTTACGGACACACACTTTCTATTTTTAGAAAGTTTCTATTTTTAGCAGGTTTCCATTTTTGGAAAGTTTCTATTTTTGGAAAGTTTCTATTTTTGGAAAGTTTCCAAATTTAGAAAGTTGCTATTTTAGGAAAGTTTATAAGTTAGGAAAGTTTCCTTAATTAGAAAGTCAACAAAAGTCAACTGAAAGTCAAAGTCAACCAAAAGTCAACTCAAAAGTCAACCTTGGTCAAACATAGTCAACGTTAATTTTAAAAGTATAATTTATAGTAATAATATAAGTTATAATGTTTATTAAAGTTAAATATGTCTAATTATGTCATAACATAAGTTTAATTAAATTAAAATAAATTATTAAAGTTAATATAAGTTTAAATGATATAATTAATATAACATAAGTATTTAATTAATTAATTAAATATTAGTCATAATATATAAATATTATTAATTAATAATAAATTTTAAATCATATCATAAGTATTATTAATTAATAATGAATTATTAATCATATCATAAGTTTCTAATTATAACTATTAAATCATAAGTATTTAATAATTAAATTATAATTAAATAATAACTAAGCCTTATAATAATTAAATAATTAATTAATCCTTATTATAAGTCTTATTATAGTAATCTCATAATATAAGTTTAATACTTATCATAAGTATTTTTCCATTAATAATGAAGTATTATTAATCATATGTTTAATTAAAAAGTTAATTAAATCATAAATATTAATTAAATGATATAATAAATATATATATATCATAAGTTGTAAATAATAATAATTACTTTTTTTTATCATAAGTAATTAAATTAAATGATAATGAAATCCATTATTTATATCATAAGTTTCATAATTAGTCAAAAGTTTTAAATCAAAAGTCCATCGGGTCGTATCCTGAGCCCGGGTGTCGGTTTTCGGCGAGCCTTACATATATCTCCGCCTAAGAAAACTACCCGACACTTTGGTACACTCAAGAACACCCCAAGAACAGTCCACAAGTCGTGTTATACAGCCAACACACTACTTGCAACTTCAATTCAATCAAAAACGTGTTTTGGACGTAACGGGTGATTCGTGGCTCGGATTGAGATGACCCGAACATGAAAGTTCATCCCACCATCAGTCCTAACACACTAACACACCCTAAAGTCACCAAATATGGTCAAAAAGTCGGACCAAACCTGGTTCATACCAAAATCACATTCAATCTTAACAAAATACCACTTTGATCATAACTAGGGTTCCGGGAATCGAAACGACATGAATCCGGTGCCTAAAATTAATGTATTGATGAGAGGAACTCATTTATATACTTTATTTTAACTTTTATATCAGTTACAAAGTCAGAAACACACGAAAAATCTGCTGTCCAAATTATATCAAACCGAAAACATATGTAAACGAGCAATTCTACGCATACAATCAACATTACAACAACTAATAATCATCATACTATTAATAAATCATCAAAATACAGAAAATTAAGGAAAAATTAAAAGTTCTAGGGTTAGGGTTTATACCCTAATCAAGAAACGAGAAGTATAATCGCGTAGAGAACGGAACGAGGAACGCGTTGATGTATAACAATCCTTGATCCAAGCTATAAAAATTGATGAAGATGATGGTGTTATGGTAGTGGTAGGTGACGGATAGGGGACAAGGGAAGAGGAGAAGAGAGCAAAATAGAATTTAGGTTTAGATAAATGAGGAAGTCATAAAATAAATTGCCAAAAAAAAAAATATGGGGAGTATTCTCCCTCCCCCCCCCTTGGTTTCGGCTGAATGGGTGAGTGGGGTGGGTCCCACTTGCCCAATTTTGATAAATGTGAAATTCCTGATGGCCCGAAAGCCCGAACGAGTCCCGAAACGCGAAAACGCACTTACGCGATTAAAAATTCGGAAAGATAAGAAACGCGCGACGAAAAATAAATATAAATACTATATATAATAATATGACCTTAAAATATCATATTTAAAATAAATAGGATTTAAATATCCTAAAAACGCGTCCGTTGGTTTAAAAACCGAAAAGATTCGCCGGATAGAAATCCGCGATTCGTATAAACGTACGATTTAAAATATGAATACATATATTCACATAACACATAATAATTAATATATTATTACTAAAATAATAATATAGGTCATGAAATGACGTAACACAATTAACAGTTAACGATCGTTAAATAATTAACGGAAAAGATAACGGAAAAAGTAGGGTCGTGACAGTACCTTCCCGTTACGGAAATTTCGTCCCGAAATTTAAGCAGGTGCAGGGGTTGACTCAGCATCTGGGAACAAATGCGGGTACTTCTGCTTCATCTGATCTTCACGCTCCCAAGTAAACTCGGGACCGCGTTTGGCATTCCATCTAACCCGGACAATAGGAATTCGGCTCTGCTTAAGAATCTTAACTTCTCGATCCATAATTTCGATAGGTTCCTTAATAAAGTGTAGTTGCTCATCAACATGAAGTTCTTCCAAAGGAATAGTCTTGTCGGCTTCGGCCAAACACTTCTTTAAGTTCGATACATGAAAAACATCATGAACAGCACTGAGTTCTTGTGGCAACTTCAAACGATAAGCCGCCGGTCCAACTCTCTCAACAATCTCAAACGGTCCAACAAAACGAGGACTTAGCTTTCCCCTTTTACCAAAATGGATCACACCCTTCCAAGGTGAAACCTTTAACATAACATGATCACCAACTTGAAATTCCACATCTTTCCTTCCCCTATCGGCATAACTCTTTTGCCGACTTCTAGCGGTTCTCAACCTTTCCTTAATCTGTACAATCTTCTCGGCAGTCTCGTGAATAATTTCTGGACCTGTGAGTTGAGCATCCCCGACCTCATTCCAACAGACAGGAGACCTACACTTCCTACCGTACAGAGCTTCAAACGGTGCGGCTTGAATACTTGCGTGATAACTGTTGTTATAAGAAAATTCAGCTAGCGGCAAATATTTATCCCACCCATTACCAAAATCAATAACACACGCTCGCAACATATCTTCCAATGTCTGAATGGTCCTTTCACTCTGACCATCCATTTGAGGATGATAAGCGGTGCTCATATCTAATCTAGTTCCCAAGGCTTCCTGTAAAGATCGCCAAAACCTCGATACAAATTGACTGTCTCGGTCCGAAATAATGGATACAGGAACACCATGCCTAGAAACAATCTCCTTCAAGTACAAACGAGTAAGCTTCTCCATTGAATCTGTTTCCCTAATCGGCAAAAAGTGAGCTGACTTAGTGAGTCGATCTACAATCACCCAAATAGTGTCATAGCCACCCGCAACTCTCGGTAACTTAGTAATAAAATCCATCGTAATTCCTTCCCACTTCCACTCGGAAATCTCGGGTTGTACCAACCGTCCAGATGGTTTTTGATGTTCATCTTTAACCTTAGCACAGGTCAAACACTTAGCCACATATGTAGCCACATCACCTTTCAAATTTGGCCACCAATACAGCTCCTTAAGATCATGATACATCTTTCCTGAACCAGGATGAATAGAGTACCTAGATTTATGAGCCTCATCCAAAACAAGTTGTCACAGTTCACCAAACTTCGGAACCCAAAGACGTCCTGCAAAGTACCTAGTACCATCTGCTCGAATCTCAAATTTCTTAGCCATACCTCTTACGTTTTCTTTCACAAAATTCTCTTCCTTTAAGGCTTCTTGTTGTGCCTCAAGAATCTGCCTTGCGAGGTTTGTTCTAATTGTAATATTCAAGGCCCTAAACCTACGAGGTTCAGCCCTTTCTTTACGACTCAACGCATCAACCACAACATTGGCCTTACCCAGATGATACAAAAGTTCACAATCGTAATCATTCAATGTCTCAATCCATCTTCGTTGTCTCATGTTAAACTGTTTCTGATCGAGGATATGTTGAAGACTTTGGTGATCTGTGTACACAGTACTCTTGACCTCATACAAATAATGTCTCCAAATCTTAAGTGAAAAAACAACGGCCCCCAACTCTAAATCATGAGTTGTATAGTTCTGCTCGTGAATCTTCAACTGACGTGATGCGTACGCAATAACTTTCTTTCGTTGCATCAAAACACAACCAAAGCCTTGACGCAAAGCATCACAATAAACAACAAAGTCATCATTACCCTCAGGTAGTGACAATATCAGAGCGGTAGTCAACTTCTTCTTTCAAATCTGAAAAGCAGTCTCTTGTTCATCCTTCCACTCATACTTCTTCCCCTTATGCGTTAAAGCAGTCAAAGGTTTTGCGATACGAGAGAAATCTTGGATGAACCTTCGATAGTAACCTACCAATCCTAGGAACTGACGAATCTGGGTAGGAGTTTTAAGAGTTTCCCACTTTTCAATCGCCTCAATCTTAGCAGGATCAACTTGTATCCCTTGCTTACTAACAATGTGTCCAAGGAATTGAACTTCTCGTAACCAGAATGCACATTTAGAGAACTTAGCGTACAACTCTTCCTTCCTCAATAGATCAAGCACTAACTTCAAATGTTCCTCGTGCTCTTCATCACTCTTTGAATAAATAAGGATGTCGTCGATAAACACAATAACGAACTTGTCCAGATAGGGTCTACACACAAGGTTCATGAGGTCCATGAACACAGCAGGTGCATTCGTCAATCCGAACGGCATAACAAGAAACTCAAAGTGACCTTAACGGGTACGAAAAGCAGTTTTCGAAACATCAGATTCTTTAACACGCAACTGATGATAGCCGGAACGAAGATCGATTTTTGAATAAACAGATGAACCCTGAAGCTGATCGAACAGATCATCAATTCTCGGAAGGGGATAACGGTTTTTAATAGTAAGCTTGTTCAACTCACGATAATCAATGCACAAACGAAAAGAACCATCCTTCTTCTTAACAAACAGAACAGGAGCTCCCCAAGGGGACGAACTAGGACGAATAAAACCTTTGTCTAACAACTCACGGAGTTGACTTGACAATTCTTGAAGTTCAGAAGACGCAAGACGATAAGGAGCATGTGCTACAGGAGCAGCACCGGGAACAAGATCAATTTGAAATTCTACCGCGCGTTGCGGCGGAAGGCTAGGTAAATCTTCGGGAAATACCTCGGGAAAATCTCTAACAACATGAACATCTCCAACACTCTTCGATTCTCTTTCGGAATCAACAACATGGGCTAGAATAGCATGACAGCCTTTGCGAAGATGTTTAAGAACCTTCAGATAGCTAATAAGATTTAACTGGCGGCACCTCTTATCTCCAAGAACCATCAGCAGCTCTCCAACCACATTAGTAATATGAATAGCTTTATCGTAACACACAATCTCAGCACGATTCGTAGATAACCAATCCATCCCAATAACAACATCAAAACTACCAAGTTCAATCGGTACCAAATCTATCTCAAAATCTCTACCAGCTAAACTAATGTTACACTTACGATGCACAGTCTTAGCAGTGAGTACTTTACCATTAGCTATTTCAACAACATACGTATTGTCTAAAGGAGTTAACGGTGTTTTGATTTTTAGACTTAATTTACTCGACACAAAACTCAAATCAGCCCCTGAATCAAATAGTACATAAACTGATAAATCGTTGACCGAGAACGTACCAGTAACAAGTTTAGGATCTTCCTCAGCATCCCTGGCATTAATGTTGAACGCTCTACCGGGCGCAGTCTCGGCAGTCTTCTTGTTGGGACAGGCATCACAGAAATGCCCCGGCTTCCCACACTCGTAACAAACTCTCGGATTACCACCATTATTCGACTTTCCACTGCCATTACCATTACCACCTCTATTACCAGCATTATTACCATTATTACCACCTGCAGCAGGAGTAGCAGAACCCGGCAGAAACACCGTACAATCCTTAGCAATGTGTCCCTGTTTCGAACACCTCTTGCAAGTCACGGTACAGAAACCATCATGAGCCTTGTAACAACGTGGACACACACGCTGACTGCGGTTATTCGAACCTGAAGTATCCTGCTTTTTCTACAGACTCTGGTTTTGATTGCGGTTATTATCCCAATTTCTCTTCCCATTATCAGCTTTCTTAACAGCCTCTTCAATGGGTTCGGTTACAGCAGCCTTGCTTCTTCTCAAGATCTTATCATTCAACTTATAAGCCATTGACATCGCGGCCTCAATAGTCTGGGGCTTACTAGATTCAACTCCATGTTCAATTTTCTCAGATAACCCATCAATGTAAGCTTCAATCTTAAGATTCTCATCGGCATAAACATGAGGGCACAACAAAGTCAACTCAAAGAATCTCTGCTCGTAGGCATCTAATTCGGTGCCCTTCATTTTCAAGTTTTTAAGTTCAACCTCTAACTTCTTAAGCTTACCCCTAGGTCGGTAGTGGGTGATCATTCTTTCCTTGAAATTATTCCAAGTTAACCCATAAGCCACATCATTTCCCAAACTGTTAACCAAGTTATTCCACCAGGTCAATGCACTATCCTTCAAAGTGTAGCTAGCAAAACTAACCTTGTCTTCCTCTCGGACTCGACTAACCCTGAAAATAGACTCGATTTTCTCGAACCAGCAGGTAAGTCCTATGGGTCCTTCTGTACCACTAAATTCCTGTGGGCGACTAGCCATGAAGTTTTTGTGGGAGCATCCCACCTGATTGTTGTTCGCATTAGCATTTGCATTAGCATTCGCTGCCATAGCAGCAGCTATCCCTTCGGTAACAAGACGTTGAATACGGGCTTCGTTGGACTCTCTAGGAGGCATGATCTTCAAAACAGAATAACACAATCATTAGTACTAAGAATAATACCAGTGTTATAAAGAAATAGATCGAACACGAAAATATTAACCATTAAAATAATAGTCAGTAACCACTATGAGTAATAACATGACAGTTATGATTGTTATAGAAATAACCACCACATGCATACATATTTTATGATAACATCATACAACATACATAGCACCTAACATACATGATCTACATTACGCATAATATAACATGCCAAGAGTCACAACATCAGAAATAAAATGTGATAATGATAATAGATGTCATAAAAATAACCATCCATACATAATGAAAAACATCCCATAACAAAATCTTAATAAAATCCTCGGCAAAACGCCGTACATAACCCAAAAATGTATGTATGAAAGGACATTAAGTCTTATGAAATAAATTATCAATCATGAATCATCATATCACATCTGCTTAGAGCGGGTGTGATAAGCTGGGCCAGCATGAGTCTCAGTAGAAGGCTCATACTTCCGCAACTTTTCTTTCACTTCTTCCAACTCTTCCTTCAAACCACGAAATGTGCTCTCGAGAGCCTCGAACCTAGCGTCAACTTTACGGTTACGCTTATGACTCTCGATCCCGACATTGTTCTTGAAGCTAACAAACGAATCCATACTAGCTCGAATCTGGTCCATCATCTCGTTATGTGGCAAAGTACGCATACAATCACTAAGAGCATTAATACGCGTCACTTCATTGTAAGCCCTGTTCATATGAGTAAGGGTGGAAAAGTAGTAGTGAACAGGATCATCGATCTCTGGTTGACCAGCACAGCGTCTGGCAGCAGTCGGAGGAGCAGGAGCAGCAACTGAGTTATCGCTCGAAGTCGACATCTGCAAACAGTAAAACCGCAAACCACATACCAAAAGATATAAATGCTAATGATATAACTCATACGAAATGAAATGCATAATAATGCTATAGCAAAAGGGGTCGGGCTGTAGACTAGACTCTAATGCACCCAAAGAACCACGGGTTGACCACATTAAGACCGCCTAGTTCCCTACAACCAGAGCTCTGATACCAACTGTGATGGCCCCGTCAAAACACTTAACGGCTCCGTCACTTGGTCCCACAGCTTGATCGAACTTAAATGAATTTAATAAATGACATTGCATTCTTTTATATCAAAAGTTTCCCAAAAAGGAAAGCATACCAAAATATGTAGTTTAAAAGTAACCCAACATATTAGTAATCCAAAGTTGACACAAAAACATTGTCAACAACCCACAAGTATTAATTATTCAAAAACTGAATGCAAGCTAAAGTTTCATAAAAATCTGCCCAAATGCATGCAGACTCTTCTAAACACAGCGAAAGCATCACATAAACTCAAGTACCTGGGAAAACATGCGAGTAAACTGTCAACACAAAGGTTGAGTGAATTATATGTTTAAATAATTGAATAAACTTTAGACCACAAGATTTAAAAATGTTAGAAAACATTAAACATTATTCCATTATCAATGAGCCACCTGGTAACCACTTAATCCTTTATTTACCCTTGCCAAACACAATAAAAATATACACTAGACAGTGTATCTACAACAAAATACGAAGTACTAAACATTCCGATTATAAATTGCTATCGCGACTAGCTCGAAATGGGGTTGTCAAATTCGATAGATCTATCCGTAGGATTCTCGTTCACCGGTAGAAACCAATGATTACATTTACCAGACTAGGGAATATTTTTGTCCAACTCACAATGAATAATTTAAATTTAATTGTCACTTGTGTCTAAACGTGAATAAAATGCATGTAATCACATCCCAAAAATGTACTTTGAAAAGTATGTAAAAACGGGACTATAAATCACCTTAATAGTAATGAAGTAACCAACACAATTAAGCGAACAGCAAATGTAGTACAGTGATCAGGAATGATCACAACGCCGACCTATAAATAAAGCAGGTCGATATAAATAACTAACTTAGGTCAAGTCTTAGTATGATAGCTATTGTACATGTTGCAAGTAATCATAGAACAATACTCAGTATGCATCGGTTTGATTGGAACAGCTTACGGACACACACTTTCTATTTTTAGAAAGTTTCTAATTTTAGCAGGTTTCCATTTTTGGAAAGTTTCTATTTTTGGAAAGTTTCTATTTTTGGAAAGTTTCCAAATTTAGAAAGTTGCTATTTTAGGAAAGTTTATAAGTTAGGAAAGTTTCCTTAATTAGAAAGTCAACAAAAGTCAACTGAAAGTCAAAGTCAACTGAAAGTCAACTCAAAAGTCAACCTTGGTCAAACATAGTCAACGTTAATTTTAAAAGTATAATTTATAGTAATAATATAAGTTATAACGTTTATTAAAGTTAAATATGTCTAATTATGTCATAAGTTTAATTAAATTAAAATGAATTATTAAAGTTAATATAAGTTTAAATGATATAATTAATATAACATAAGTATTTAATTAATTAATTAAATATTAGTCATAATATATAAATATTATTAATTAATAATAAATTTTAAATCATATCATAAGTATTATTAATTAATAATGAATTATTAATCATATCATAAGTTTCTAATTATAACTATTAAATCATAAGTATTTAATAATTAAATTATAATTAAATAATAACTAAGCCTTATAATAATTAAATAATTAATTAATCCTTATTATAAGTCTTATTATAGTAATCTCATAATATAAGTTTAATACTTATCATAAGTATTTTTCCATTAATAATGAAGTATTATTAATCATATGTTTAATTAAAAAGTTAATTAAATCATAAATATTAATTAAATGATATAATAAATATATATATCATAAGTTGTAAATAATAATAATTACCTTTTTTATCATAAGTAATTAAATGATAATGAAATCCATTATTTATATCATAAGTTTCATAATTAGTCAAAAGTTTTAAATCAAAAGTTCATCGGGTCGTATCCTGAGCCCCGGGTGTCGGTTTTCGGCGAGCCTTACATATATCTCTGCCTAAGCAAACCACCTGACACTTTGGTACACTCAAGAACACCCCAAGAACAGTCCACAAGTCGTGTTATACAGCCAACACACTACTTGCAACTTCAATTCAATCAAAAACGTGTTTTAAACGTAACGGGTGATTCGTGGCTCGGATTGAGATGGCCCGAACATGAAAGTTCGTCCCACCATAAGTCCTAACACACTAACACACCCTAAAGTCACCAAATATGGTCACAAAGTTGGATCAAACCTGGTTCATACCAAAATCACATTCAATCTTAACAAAATACCACTTTGATCATAACTAGGGTTCCGGGAATCGAAACGACATGAATCCGGTGTCTAAAATTAATGTCTTGATGAGAGGAACTCATTTATATACTTTATTTTAACTTTTATATCAGTTACAAAGTCAGAAACACACGAAAAATCTGCTGTCCAAATTATATCAAACCGAAAACATATGTAAACGAGCAATTCTACGCATACAATCAACATTACAACAACTAATAATCATCATACTATTAATAAATCATCAAAATACAGAAAAGTAAGGAAAAATTAAAAGTTCTAGGGTTAGGGTTTATACCCTAATCAAGAAACGAGAAGTATAATCGCGTAGAGAACGGAACGAGGAACGCGTTGATGTATAACAATCCTTGATCCAAGCTATGAAAATTGATGAAGATGATGGTGTTATGGTGGTGGTAGGCGACGGCTAGGGGACAAGGGAAGAGGAGAAGAGAGCAAAATATAATTTAGGTTTAGATAAATGAGGAAGTGATAAAATAAATTGCCAAAAAAAAAAGAAATATGGGGAGTATTCTCCCTCCCCCTTGGTTTCGGCCGAATGGGTGAGTGGGGTGGGTCCCACTTGCCTAATTTTGATAAATGTGAAATTCCTGATGGCCCGAAAGCCCGAACGAGTCCCGAAACGAGAAAATGCACTTACGCGATTAAAAATTCGAAAAGATAACAAACGCGCGACGAAAAATAAATATAAATACTATATATAATAATATGACCTTAAAATATCATATTTAAAATAAATAGGATTTAAATATCCTAAAAACGCGTCCGTTGGTTTAAAAACCGAAAAGATTCGCCGGATAGAAATCCGCGATTCGTATAAACGTACGATTTAAAATATGAATACATATATTCACATAACACATAATAATTAATATATTATTACTAAAATAATAATATAGGTCATGAAATGACGTAACACAATTAATAGTTAACGGTCGTTAAATAATTAACGGAAAAGATAACGGAAAAAGTAGGGTCGTGACAGCAAGTATTACAACCATAGATAATAATTGATGATGGTGGTTTATGGTGTTAAACGGGTGTGGTGAAGTGGGTTTCACAATAATGGTTTAACCGATAGTGGTGGTTGTAGATTGTAGGACACAAGAGATATGTGGTTCTCTTGGCTTGGCTTTGGACAGGGATGGTAACAATCAAACGAGTCAGGCAGTAGTAACTGATTACAAAGAGTTTTGGGTTCTTGGGGATGATATACAGACAAGAATCCGTCGGTTGTTCAACAGAAGAAAGATGGAGAAGAATTATAATAATGATAGGTTGGTGATAGAGGATTTAATAAATTAACACAGTTGGTAGATTGTTATAATAGATATGTTCGACAGGTTGATTCCATCAGAAGAAAACATAGCAAGCGACTCCAAACTAATTTTGTTTTGTAATTGAGATTTGAGATCATCATATTGTCCAGATTAGAGACAGAAACAAAACTGAAATAAAGCTAGATAGGGACTGCTAACAGATTATACTTATTATCGATCTATATTTTATTTATTTATTTATTTATTTATTTATTTATTTATTTATGTATTTATGTATTTATGTATTTATTTTTTATATATAATTAGTATTAATAATTAATAAATATAAATATATTAATAATATATATATATATATATATATATATATATATATATATATATTATTAAGGATAATAATAATAATAAATAATAATAATAATAATAATATTAGTAACAATGATAATAATAATAAAAATAATAATATTGATAGTGATAGTGATATTAATAATAATAATAATAATATTGGTGATAAAGACACTAATAATAAATAATAATAATAATAATAATAATAATAATAATAATAATAATAATAATAATAATAATAATAATAATAATAATAATAATAATAATAATAATATGATATTATTAATAATAACAAAAATTATAAATCTCAATAAGTTTGAATTTAATTTGTTTAATATCAATCGGAACACCAGACGAGTATTACAATCATTTAATATTTATTTTTAGTATACTTTACATTTATATATTTATTTATTTTAATAAAGATATCATATTTTATTTTTACTTTACATAGTTAATTTTAACAACATATATTGAAATGTCCGCAACTAATCCATCCGGACGAAGTCTTCAACAGTTGGTCCCATTGCGATGATCGACTCCAAATATTATCTTTATTATGAGCTAATGCACAGCGGAAGACTTAATTCGTACCTGAGAATAACATGCTTTAAAACGTCAACATAAAGTTGGTGAGATATAGGTTTAATGCTAGCAGCGTTATAACTATGGACCACAAGATTTCATATACATAAACGTTTTAATAAAAATATTCTAAGTGGTTGAGCACTTGATAACCATACTTAACATTTAATCAACGTCGCATATTCCCTTTATTATGAAATCTCACTACACTGTACCAAGTGTAGTCACCGAAACGAAGTACTGTGCAACCGTTGAATACTGGTCGTCCAGTCCGGTTGGGGTTGTCAGGCCCGATAGATCTATCAACAGGATTCGCGTTTACAATACCGCTGTAAATAGTAGTTACCAAGCTACAGGGAAGTATGCCAGTGGTACAACTCAACGTAGAATATATTTTTCAGTTACTTGTGTCCATGTCGTAAAACATAAAATACATGTATTCTCATCCCGAAATATTTAGAGTTTAAAAGTGGGACTATATACTCACCTAATGTATTTTGTAGTAAAAATACATATAACATCATTGAACAAATGTAGGGTTGGCCTCGGATTCACGAACCTATATCATTTGTATATATATTAATACAGATAATTGTAATCGAACAAGCTTACATATTATTAGTGATATAATTGTTATTTTAGTAAATTATATATTTCACTAATAACTAATTTAATTAGTTCTATTTTATGTACTTTAACTAAATAATTAGTATTTAAAATAAAATGTTAATATAGCTTTATTATATGTATTAACTATAGTGTTATATAGCTAAAAATCATTTGATAAAATAATTTTAATAAAAATAATAAATTTTTTTATTGTTTTATGATAATATCATTAGTAGATATACTTATTAATGATATTAATAATAATTATAATATTAAAAACACTAATACTTATAATGATAATAATAATTAAAATAATAATAGTAATAATAAAAATGATGATAATAATAATTATCCTAATAATAATAATAATAAATATGACAATAATAATAATAGGTAACTACCTCAAGGATGTGATTCTAAAAAAAATATGCCAAAATCTGGGTTTGAACCCACAACCTCTCGCTCACCCACAACACCCCTAACCATCCATCCATACTAATTTTCTGATGAAAACACAATCTATTCATATATGTCCAGTATCTATCTCGCTGTCTGCTTCATCAGAAAAAAAAATATAATTGATCCAGGCCAGATTCGATCCTCTGACCTCTTGACTAACACAAACATCATCAAACCACTGAAGCAGTCATACGTTCTTGGTTTCATTCGTGATTTTACCCCCCCCCTTAACATATATCAAAATCTCGGCCCAACTATATGCAAACCCAAAAAAAATAATCGGTCCATAATAACATCATTTGACCCATCATTTAACGCCTTCATCCATCCAGAAATCGGTTTTTCATTTGTTGTAAATAAAGAGGTCTTCTTTAATGATATAAGTGGGTAATAAATTTTAATAATTTTGTCCACTCCTTCTTCGGTCCAATAACAATCTAATAAGCCCGATTAAATAAAAAAAATGCAGCCAACGGTGACTAGTCCTCGATTCAATTGGAAGGTCCACAAACAAAGTTTAATACATGAACACGTTTGGAATTATACTGTAACCCGTCAATTCACTCAAGCTTATCCTCACAAAATATCTTTAACAAAAAGTGTCTTTATGTGATCATTATTGATAGTTTATCATCTTATAATATAAACGAATCGATGGTCACAAAATAACTACAGCTCATCATCAATTTGCACTTAAAAATTCAAGTGACTTTACCTTTGTTAAAAGGTGCCTACCACCATATAACAAGAGCACTCCCTCTCACCTTTAATATGTTTTTAATAGCTTTTTGATATCTATTTTTATTTCGTTGGAAAGGTGGATCAAGTAGCAGTAGTAGGCTTTTGTTTTTGTTGGGTATCGACTAAAAGAAACAGAAGTAGGTTTAGGGTTGATGTTTGCAAGGTGGTTGTAGATGGTATTCTATGGTTGGGTTGGGTGACGGGTTGGTGTTCGAACCGCACAGAAGTACACAACAGTAGCAGAGGTTAAAGTTGCAGGTTGGTGTTGGTTGCAAAACAAAAGCGAAAATGGGTGATGGTGGTTTGATCTTAAACAATGGAACACAAACAGTTTAAGGGTTTGCGTTTGATCAGGAAGCGAGCAAAAGTGTCGAGCAATAGTAGAAAGATGGGTTTTATAATGGTGTTTGTGTGGTGATGGAGTGAGAATGGAGGATTGTGGTTTATGGTGGCAATATGGTTGATCAAGGGTGGCGGTTGTTTGATAGCTCAATCTAGATGGGTGTCTTTAAGGTGATAAGGGTGGTGGAGGATGTATGGTGACGATGGTGGTTACAGTCGATGGTGATGAAGGGTGGTCTAGTGTGGTGGTGAACGGTGTTGTTCATGGTGTGAAGTGGTACTCGAAAGATAGTAGCAAGATAAAGGAGAAAGGTGTTTAGGAAGTAGCGATGATGGATTTCTTCGGTTGTTAGAGAGAGAATCAAAATAAGAGAGATTGAAATAATTTACGATGATGGAAGATGGTGATCTATGGTTATGTATATATAACTAGTAAGCACTATTACGTATATACTTCATTGATAAATAAAGAGAGCACAGAAATAAAAAGAAGAATAAATTTGGGTTATGTTGTGATCTCTAATATCAAGTATATGTACATATAATCTATATGGTGAAAAGAAGTGAAAGAAAGTGACACAATATTCTTAATTCACGGGCTAAATAATTGTGTGGGGATTTAGACAGTAAACAGCATTTGTATTATATGATCATATAACTTTACTTATATAAATTAATAATTAAAATATAATAATAATTATAATATAAAATATTCTTACTAAAAATCACAATATATAATATATATACATATATATATATATATATATATATATATATATATATATATATATATATATATATATATATATATATATATATATATATATATATATATATATGTATATTGTATAGAATATCATAGTTATATATATATATATATATATATATATATATATATATTTACAAATAATAGTTCGTGAATCGTCAGGCTTGGTCAAAGGGTAACTGATTTCATAAATATAGATTTCAAACTTTCTAGACTCAACATTACAGATTTTGCTTATCGTGTCGGAAATATATAAAGATTAAGGTTTAAATTTGGTCGGAAATTTCCGGGTCGTTACAGTACCCACCCGTTAAAGAAATTTCGTCCCCGAAATTTGATTGAGATCGTAATGACTAACAATAAAATGTTTTTATGATGAATATAAGGTAATAATGGAGTTTTATCATTATTGATAGATATAGATAAAACATTTCGATCATGTGAAGCGTACGAGCGAAGCTATCACAAAAGAGAGTGAAATGAGTAATATGATATCGTTTTAACTGATGACGTGGTTATGATTGATTTCCGGAATTCACAAGATTTAAAGAAAATCTTTCGTAACAAGATTTGGTTCTTCGACGATTTAGGAAACAGGATCTCCTTTGATTTATTGCGGCAAATCTGTTGTGATTTCTTTGTCGGACACTTATAAAACTACCCCCTTCGTTCCCTTATTTCCATATCCCACACCTTCTATTTTTCCTCCTTAATTCTTACTTAAAGATTTTTGCCAATATGCTCCCTCCTATTCTAATCCTTGATATATTCATAATTTTCACATCTGTCATCCTTCTTTTTCATCTACCACCAGAAGAATCTATTTACTTCTACCATACTCTTGTGTTTATAGTGTTTTTAATTCTCCTTTGTCTCTATATTTCTATTTGTATTGATATACATGGTTTGAAATTTCTGGGTGGTTATTGGGTTTTATATCTTTCCTTATACTTCGATGTTATTGCTTTCGTTTTCTATAATCATCGTCATCCACCGTTAATGTCCTTTCCTAATTGCTGCGATCTTTACTTTAATTTTTATTTCGGAGCTTCATTCTTTTTCTTTTCCTCCTCTTCAACTAAGCATCTTTTGTAATGGTCCGGAATTCGTAGATATGAGATTTGAAATGAACATAGATAATGCTCTTTAGAAAGAAATGATTATGGTACGATTTTGATTTGTCAAATTACCAGAATATTCCGGAAAAATAGAACTATCAGGGTGATACGTTCTAATATGTTTGGAGATTGGTTAGAATGTAAGAGCCGTGTAACATGGCACATGATGATGGTACTGTGAATCATCACATTCCATTAGAAACTCAACATGACTTACTGTAATATAATGAAGTTGATCAAGTTTCATTATATTATACTAATTCATGCATCAGTTCCCAACACTGCTTCAGAACATTCCTATTTTAAACTCGAAGGTTTTAGAACTTAGAAACTAACACAGTTTCTTTTATATTGTAACGCAGATATTACGGAGGAATAAATGATTTTAGATAAGGATAGTTGTGAAAGTATCTTCTGAAATATTGAGGATATTTATAATGAAAGATATGATAATATCTTGGAATTTCTAATGTCGAAGGATGATGATGAAGATTGACCCGTAAGGGTTTAGATTCAGAAGCAAGGTGTTTGCTACAGAATCGTCATGATTCTTTATGTACAAGTTTAGTCCTTAAAATTTGTTCAGAGTCTCCTTCACGGTTTGCTCAATCCGGTTTTTAGTACCAAATTTTCTATCAAGCGTTCCTAACACTTCCTTCTTTTATCATCAACTTTTGGTCATTAAGACCATCTACAACCTTCTGCTTCGTCAGCATTTTCAAAGTTATCGGATCTGGGTCATCGGTTATCAAACCAAGATGGTTTCAGGAGAATTGTATTTTTAGATGATTAAACGCTGATGGTAATATGATGGGATATAAAAGGTTCTCCGGTAATAATGGCGAAAGAACAACGTATATATATCGAGGTTATACTAAGAGTAATCTTACTGAGAAGTCGAAGTGGAGCTGTGACAAAATTGACTACTTTGGAGAGGAACTGCAAAGTTATTTTTGATAATAACAGCGCCAAAGGAGCTAACACATATATGGGTTAAACGTTTACTCAGTTTTCGAGAGTTTTCAGGTGCATAAATTTTATGCAACGATCTTTTCTTCCAGAGATGAGGTGCGGTTGGTTCAACCTCTCAATTGAGGTATTTTCAAGAATCGTGAATTGTGACTGTCGAGGTACAAATGAGGTTTAAGATGAAATCAAGTGGCAAGCTTGAAGAATTGTTTAGTTTCATATGTTATAATCAACATTTTAATTCATTTTAATTGTCCAAAGTTAGCAGTCCAATAGTCCGATAGTCCAATAGTCCAATGAATTCATATATAAATTAAATATATAATATTCGAATTAATTAATACGTATCGTGACCCGTGTACCGGTCTCAGTGTCGATCACAACTCAAAGTATATATATATTTTGGAATCCACCTCAACCCTGTATAGCCAACTATAGAGTGTCTATGGTCGTTCCGAAATATATATATAGATGGGTCGATATGATAGGTTGAAACCTTGTATACGTGTCCCGTTATTTAAAGTGCGTAAAATAAATAAATATATATCATGACCCATTATACAACGTATTGTCTTAGAATTAATCCGACGTATTGTTGTACATGTGTCCCGACGGTATGTAAAGTGCAGAAATTAAATAACAATAAATAAAATTGCAAGAATGTAAATTGCGATAAATTAAATGTTAATCAGTTAGCTGGGAACAGTTAGCTAAGAACAGTTAGCGTGGAATCTTAACAATATTTCAATTAGTTAATCTGTTTGTTTCTAACAAATTTTTAATTTGTCCAATGTTTTCTTCATTATGCCACTTGTTGAATTATGATAGGTCAAAATCCAAATATGAAATTTGAACGAAAATGGTTATTCTGTGGTGAACGGATACGTATATCGGTGATTGTAAATAGGATAATAGATGACCGTTGAATCAGATTCGAAGAATGTACAATGTAACTTGTTAATGTGAAATCTAAATATTCCTCGGGTACTACCTACCCGTTAAAATATTTTTCATCATCAACAGTTTGTACGAAAGGATTTTTAAATTACAATCCTTATGAAAATATACTTGCATATATATTTTCTTCAGATGTAATCATAGATTTAATGAGTCAATAAGATATTAAACTCATTTGGTTTATCGTTAATACTAGATTACATAATCTCTAAAGCATTAGAGATTACATAATTGTCATGTCGAGCGAAGATAAATGAGGTAGGATGATACGCAAAGCGAAGATAATCGATGTAGAACGATATGTAGAACGAAGATCATACTCAAAGTACAGATGGTAATATTGAGGCGTGTGATGTTGATATCTGAGGTACAGATTGTAATGTTGCGGTTTACGACGCGGTTGTGGTTGAGGGTGATGAGGGTACTGTTGGCGTTGATGATGGTGATACGAATTATGCTGCTGGTGCTGCTGCTGGTGTTTGCAACCTTCGCATCATGTTCTCCAAAGCCGTCACGCGAGCGCGAAGTTCGTTAACTTTTGCTAGTACATCTGGATGATTGGCGGTTGGAGCGAGCGGATGAAATATGTATTCGTGACGAGGTACTCGGAAAAGGGGAGAGAAAATGGTTTCTCAAACAGGTTTGCCGGTAAGCGCTTCAGGTTCATCGACAAAAGAGCAATTCGGTGGGTGGAAAGGATCTTCGTCGTGAAATGATTTTCGAATATAGGATGATATTCTAACTTCATAGAATATCTATGTATATAGTACTAAAGATTTTGTAGGCTACGGAGGAATTTACGGCATATGTCAGGCAAATCTACAGATGCGCTAAGATAGGAATTATCAGATACGCTAAGATATGAATTTTTGTCTATACACTATCGATGCAGTAACTGCAGTAAGACGTGTCTAGACTTATGAATGATAAGCAGGCAATTCCCTAAGGATGATAAGCAGATGGTTTCCGACTAGAAATGATAAGCAAAACTTTTTGACATGTAGGCACGGTCAAAGTCCAGACTCACTAATGTATCCTAACAACTACTAGTCAGACACACTAATGCAAGGCCTGGTTCGCTAAGACCACCGCTCTGATACCAACTGAAATGTCCGCAACTAATCCATCCGGACGAAGTCTTCAACAGTTGGTCCCATTGCGATGATCGACTCCAAATATTATCTTTATTATGAGCTAATGCACAGCGGAAGACTTAATTCGTACCTGAGAATAACATGCTTTAAAATGTCAACATAAAGTTGGTGAGATATAGGTTTAATGCTAGCAGCGTTATAACTATGGACCACAAGATTTCATATACATAAACGTTTTAATAAAAATATTCTAAGTGGTTGAGCACTTGATAACCATACTTAACATTTAATCAACGTCGCATATTCCCTTTATTATGAAATCTCACTACACTGTACCAAGTGTAGTCACCGAAACGAAGTACTGTGCAACCGTTGAATACTGGTCGTCCAGTCCGGTTGGGGTTGTCAGGCCCGATAGATCTATCAACAGGATTCGCGTTTACAATACCGCTGTAAATAGTAGTTACCAAGCTACAGGGAAGTATGCCAGTGGTACAACTCAACGTAGAATATATTTTTCAGTTACTTGTGTCCATGTCGTAAAACATAAAATACATGTATTCTCATCCCGAAATATTTAGAGTTTAAAAGTGGGACTATATACTCACCTAATGTATTTTGTAGTAAAAATACATATAACATCATTGAACAAATGTAGGGTTGGCCTCGGATTCACGAACCTATATCATTTGTATATATATTAATACAGATAATTGTAATCGAACAAGCTTACATATTATTAGTGATATAATTGTTATTTTAGTAAATTATATATTTCACTAATAACTAATTTAATTAGTTCTATTTTATGTACTTTAACTAAATAATTAGTATTTAAAATAAAATGTTAATATAGCTTTATTATATGTATTAACTATAGTGTTATATAGCTAAAAATCATTTGATAAAATAATTTTAATAAAAATAATAAATTTTTTTATTGTTTTATGATAATATCATTAGTAGATATACTTATTAATGATATTAATAATAATTATAATATTAAAAACACTAATACTTATAATGATAATAATAATTAAAATAATAATAGTAATAATAAAAATGATGATAATAATAATTATCCTAATAATAATAATAATAAATATGACAATAATAATAATAGGTAACTACCTCAAGGATGTGATTCTAAAAAAAATATGCCAAAATCTGGGTTTGAACCCACAACCTCTCGCTCACCCACAACACCCCTAAC
Organism: Rutidosis leptorrhynchoides; assembly: GCF_046630445.1. Taxonomy (NCBI): domain Eukaryota; kingdom Viridiplantae; phylum Streptophyta; class Magnoliopsida; order Asterales; family Asteraceae; genus Rutidosis; species Rutidosis leptorrhynchoides. Next base: position 318,909,987 of record NC_092342.1, read on the forward strand.
CATCTATCCATACTAATTTTCTGATGAAAACACAATCTATTCATATATGTCCAGTATCTATCTCGCTGTCTGCTTCATCAGAAAAAAAAAATATAATTGATCCAGGCCAGATTCGATCCTCTGACCTCTTGACTAACACAAACATCATCAAACCACTGAAGCAGTCATACGTTCTTGGTTTCATTCGTGATTTTACCCCCCCCCCTTAACATATATCAAAATCTCGGCCCAACTATATGCAAACTCAAAAAAAATAATCGGTCCATAATAACATCATTTGACCCATCATTTAACGCCTTCATCCATCCAGAAATCGGTTTTTCATTTGTTGTAAATAAAGAGGTCTTCTTTAATGATATAAGTGGGTAATAAATTTTAATAATTTTGTCCACTCCTTCTTCGGTCCAATAACAATCTAATAAGCCCGATTAAATAAAAAAAATGCAGCCAACGGTGACTAGTCCTCGATTCAATTAGAAGGTCCACAAACAAAGTTTAATACATGAACACGTTTGGAATTATACTGTAACCCGTCAATTCACTCAAGCTTATCCTCACAAAATATCTTTAACAACAAGTGGCTTTATGTGATCATTATTGATAGTTTATCATCTTATAATATAAACGAATCGATGGTCACAAAATAACTACAACTCATCATCAATTTGCACTTAAAAATTCAAGTGACTTTACCTTTGTTAAAAGGTGCCTGCCACCATATAACAAGAGCACTCCCTCTCACCTTTAATATGTTTTTAATAGCTTTTTGATATCTATTTTTATTTCGTTGGAAAGGTGGATCAAGTAGCAGTAGTAGGCTTTTGTTTTTGTTGGGTATCGACTAAAAGAAACAGAAGTAGGTTTAGGGTTGATGTTTGCAAGGTGGTTGTAGATGGTATTCTATGGTTGGGTTGGGTGACGGGTTGGTGTTCGAACCGCACAGAAGTACACAACAGTAGCAGAGGTTAAAGTTGCAGGTTGGTGTTGGTTGCAAAACAAAAGCGAAAATGGGTGATGGTGGTTTGATCTTAAACAATGGAACACAAACAGTTTAAGGGTTTGCGTTTGATCAGGAAGCGAGCAAAAGTGTCGAGCAATAGTAGAAAGATGGGTTTTATAATGGTGTTTGTGTGGTGATGGAGTGAGAATGGAGGATTGTGGTTTATGGTGGCAATATGGTTGATCAAGGGTGGCGGTTGTTTGATAGCTCAATCTAGATGGGTGTCTTTAAGGTGATAAGGGTGGTGGAGGATGTATGGTGACGATGGTGGTTGCAGTCGATGGTGATGAAGGGTGGTCTAGTGTGGTGGTGAACGGTGTTGTTCATGGTGTGAAGTGGTACTCGAAAGATAGTAGCAAGATAAAGGAGAAAGGTGTTTAGGAAGTAGCGATGATGGATTTCTTCGGTTGTTAGAGAGAGAATCAAAATAAGAGAGATTGAAATAATTTACGATGATGGAAGATGGTGATCTATGGTTATGTATATATAACTAGTAAGCACTATTACGTATATACTTCATTGATAAATAAAGAGAGCACAGAAATAAAAAGAAGAATAAATTTGGGTTATGTTGTGATCTCTAATATCATGTATATGTACATATAATCTATATGGTGAAAAGAAGTGAAAGAAAGTGACACAATATTCTTAATTCACGGGCTAAATAATTGTGTGGGGATTTAGACAGTAAACAGCATTTGTATTATATGATCATATAACTTTACTTATATAAATTAATAATTAAAATATAATAATAATTATAATATAAAATATTCTTACTAAAAATCACAATATATATATATATATATATATATATATATATATATATATATATATATATATATATATATATATATATATATATATATATATATATATATTTGTATAGAATATCATAGTTATATATATATATATATATATATATATATATATATATATATATATATATATATATATATATATATATTTACAAATAATAGTTCGTGAATCGTCAGGCTTGGTCAAAGGGTAACTGATTTCATAAATATAGATTTCAAACTTTCTAGACTCAACATTACAGATTTTGCTTATCGTGTCGGAAATATATAAAGATTAAGGTTTAAATTTGGTCGGAAATTTCCGGGTCGTTACATATATTATCTTAAATTATACTTCGAATTATTATTTATATCTATCTATATATTCAAACATATATGAATTCATTTACATATAGTTGTTCGTGAATCGTCGGGAATGGTAAAAGGTCAATTTAATACATGAACATAGTCTTCAAAGTTTTTGAGATTTCAACATTACAGACTTTACTTATCGTGTCGGAAACATATAAAAATTAAGTTTAATTTTGGTCGGAAATTTCCGGGTCGTCACAGACCTTATGTACTGCTAAGGTGAGTTTCATTTGCTCCCTTTTTAATTGCTTTTGCAATATATATTTTTGGGCTGAGAATACATGCACTTTATTTTAAATGCAATGGATACAAGTACATACTAAATTCTACACCGTGTTTGAACCGAAAATCCCTTAGCTTTGGTAACTAGTAACTGCCGGTTATAAGAACTGGTGAGCGCGAGTAGTTATATATGGATCCATAGGGCTTGACATCCCCGTCTGTTCCAGGTATAGAAACCCTAGCCTGAACTATAAAACAGACGTATGCTATTTGAGTTTAGTACACGTTGGTTTGCATGTATTGTACATGTTGGTTGCATGTATGTTAAAATAGGGGTACTTATTATATATACGTTAAAGTTTAGTTACCAGGGTGCTCAATCTTGTAGAATATTTTGATAAACGTTTCTGGATGAAACAACTGAAATATTGTGATCCACCTTTATATACAGATTATGCGCAACATTAAAACTATGAACTCACCAACCTTTGTGTTGACACTTTTAAGCATGTTTATTCTCAAGTTCCTAGAAGTCTTCCGCTATTTGCTTATATGTGATACAAGCTATGTGCATGGAGTCATACATGCTTTATTAGAGAAAATGTTGCATTCACAAAATCATTACCATGTATCTTATTTTTGACTGCATTATCAACGGATGTAGTATTGTAAACTATTAATTACGGTGATTGTCTATATGTAAAAATCGTCAAACGTCAAAAAACTTGGAATTTGATATTCAGTTATGGTGTGCCTTTTCAAAAGAATGCAATGTTTACAAAACGTATCATGTAGAGGTCAGTACCTCACTGTGAAATCGATGAATGATGTATTCGTCCAAAGGGATTTGGACGGGTCCTCACAATAATCCAGTTTCTGAAGGTGGAAAGGTAATGGGATGTGATCAGAACAATCTCTATCAAGGACGGTAACATGCGCATCGTGGAGAGTATCCGCACAATCACTCGATAAGAGAAATCGATCTAATTTACATAATTTGGTTCCAGGTTCATATACGTAAAACTTCTTCCACCAAGAGGGATATCTAAAAGATTTGCATCATCGATAAACGAGTTAAAATCATTTGCTTCTGATAAAGAAAACTCGGATCCGAACCTTTCACCCTCGCATCTAACAGCATTAAAATCACCAAATATCATAAATTTACCCGAGTGATTCCGAATAAAGTCTAGAATAATATTCCAAAGAGCTGCCTTAGCTGTCACATCTTGAGGTGCATACACGTTTATCATATAAAACGTTCCATTAAAAAGATTCCAAGTACCTTCGACTATAACATAGTTCTGATGACACCAAATATTAGAACGAACAAAAGATGATGTATCCCATATAGAAATAATGCCACCGGATCGTCCACTAGCCAAACTACAAGCAAAGTCAAAGCGATAGTTACCCCATAACGACTTAACACGTAATAAATCAAAACGCGACATCTTAGTCTTTTGAAGACCTACAAAATGAACATTATGTTTGAAACATAGCTTGTTAACCCACTCCCGTTTTTCGCCTTTTCTTGGTCCCGCAAATATTTAGGGATAGAACATTCATTTATCAACGAATGTTTCCCCAAATTTATCGATTAAGTTTGTGACCGTGTCATCACAAAGTTTGGCATCTAATCCCAATTTAACCCCAATATCCGCAATAGAAGAGAATTCATGCAGCATCGAGTAGCTCTTAGTGTCATTTTTACTCACTGTAATGAAAGGTTTGGCCTGATCCTGTCGAATATTTAAGGGGGTTGTCTCGAAACCTGGAGCAGCCGAAGGACCAGAAGAGTCACTTCCAGTCTGTTTGACCTCCCTGAGAAATAATAGGCTCCACAGTAGGGACATTCGTGTCATGAGGTTCCTCTTGTTGGTTAGCCTGTGAAGTCGCATCTTTAACTTTATCATGTGCAACTTGATTAGTCGGGTCTAAACCAATATCATCTAAATGAATTTCATCCCCTTGATTCAAGTCACCAATAAGAGAATTACAATCTTCCGCTTTGAAGTCATCATCAGATGCAACTGATGATGTATCATCGACAATAATTGTTGTCCACGTTCCAATCTCCTTCACATTGACCAGAAAAGGAGAACCTCTGACTTTGGCACATAAAGAGTTCTCAATTAGTTTCTTCTGTTTAGTTACTATACCAACCTTTGCACAACTCATAGGACAGTTCGAATCACCCTCAAATAATAACACACGTCCAAAGTTAGATGCTACCCTTTTTTATGCTCCCGAACCCCAAGCACATGAAGGTAACCCTGAAATTTCGATCCAAACGATTCTTTCATCAACCACAAAATTAGGCGTAGGAGATTTAATAGCGGAAAAAAGAGAAGCCATGCTTGCATTTGAACGTAAAGCATTACATGCATCAATATCTTGAAAAGTAATCCAAACCCACATTCCACCAATATATCTGATATTGATGTCAATGAATCCCTCATTCCTGCATACACGATATAAAGAATGGATAGTATCCAAATTCCTTACCTTAGCCACCACAGAAGATGAGGAGTCGCCTATGTCGATTAAATCAGAATCTGGAATAGTCACTTCCTCCAACTCAGTAAACGATCCAGACGACACATGAGAAGTGTTACCGTTGATGACCGATGCAAAAGTGACCTTTTCATTGACAAGTTTAAGTGGTGGAAAAAAAGTGTTAAACGGAGGAATTTGCACAGGCTTCTGACCATGTTTAGGATCCTCATACTGATTAGGTAATTTTGATTTCAAAGAATCGAATTTAGGCCTTTGAAATTTGGCAACGGTGACATAGACATGATAATTATCGAACCAAACATCGTTGAGATATTTCACATACGAATCCGGGTCTTTAATTCCCAAAAATCGTACGAAGCCCAGTCTCTTACCTAGTTTTGATAGCTTATTAGCGATAAAAACATCACCCAAACAGCCTAATGGTTCGAAACGCTTCCTCGGATCATTGGTCGATATATGATTAGGGAAATTAGTAACATAAAAGGAAGTAAAAACCTTTTCAGATTCCCTATGTGGATCGCTTTTCTTTCTCTGTACAGACTTCCATTCGTAAGGAATATCTTTTGGTTTCATCGTGGAGACAATCAACAATTGAGTGAAGAGGATGATAAACGATAGAGAGGGATCAGAGATATCTGGCGTTTGATCCCGCCGGTGAAGAATCTCCGATGGAGGAAGGCAATGGCGCCTAGGTTGTTTCGTAAGGAATTTCGTAAGCAATTAATTAATATTACGGAGTAAACTAGTTATTAATTTTTTATATCATGGTTATTGTATGTTGTGTAAATGATAAATCCTTATATCTTATTTCTACCTAGTATTTGTTTGATGAACATGGATTCTTTGTAGCACACAAAGTAACCTTTTGAATGCTTATTCACGAGTCTCTGCAAACCTTGGACTTGTATATGCTATAGTCAATGTGTTTTGAAGAGAACCCAAGGTCATAAATCAACAACATATTACCATGATACATACGTTTTCTTTTGTGAATTGACTTACCACTAACATGCTCTTTAACGAGCTTACATTAATAAACAAACGAGCTTAAGTTTTTGCTTGACGAGCCAAGCTCAATTCGAGGTTAAGACAATACGAGCCGAGCTCGAGCTTTCAAAATGTTTCACGAGCCGAGCTCGAGCTGAAAAATTAAAGCTCGAGCTTTCTAAAAACTAAACGAGCCGAGCTCGAACACTACCAAGCTCGGGCTCGGCTCGGCTCGTTTACACCCCTATATCTAATAGACAAAAGTTATGAATAGTAACTAGGGTATTTTCGACTTTTCACATTTTTTAAAAAAATTTAACTAAATTTCATTTCACCAACAAAGGCCCCCACACATTTCCAAAAATTCATATCGACCTCCTAAACAGGGGGTAAAGTGTCAAATAACTATTTTCATAAAAAAATCCTAAATAAACTCCACACAAATATTCAACGGGTCATATCTTCTAGCTCGCAACGAGTTAAATTTTTCCGACACCATCGTTAAACTCGAAATAATTTTAGGAACACAATATCACTAACTATACGCAAAACTGACGCTTTTTAAAAAATGTTAAATATTTGGGGTACTTTTCATACACGTTGATTTTGCGTTAAATTTTTAAAAGTCGACAATTCCATAGCGAAATGCGGAGATGCACATATATTGTTAATTTAAAATAACATTTAAATCTTTCACGGGTTATACCTTTTAGTTCGACTCGAGTTGCGCTTCAACGACATCATCGTTAGCCACGAAATAATTTTACAAAATAACGCAATAAAATACATTGAAAACCGAAACCTCTGTGCGAAACGAGAGTTCAAAAACTAGTTAGTATTATTATTAATATTAATTATTAACCTTGCCCGTTTATATGTAGTCAAACTATATGTCCATTATGAATTAACCCGCTTTAAAGCCCAACATCAAACGACATTTTATTTTTGGTACTATGATGTCGCCCACTTTTAAGCCCGACATCAAACTCATAATTCTTTTTAATTTTACTACGATGTCGATGTCGACCACTTTACAGCCCAGCATCAAACGCATTTTATTTTCTTATTTTTAATGTGAAGCTGAAATATTGAATGTTTTTTTTTTTAACATCGATTGGAATATGCCGATTCAGCGATAATAACCCCGCCCCCATCGCTGCCCGGGATGAAACCTTGAAACCGATCAAAGGGTACGGCCAAGTACCCTCCCCCCAAAAAAAACGATATGGGAAATGTGCTATGGATTGATACTTCATGGCATGAATAAAATTGTGTTTTTTAATATTGAATGTTGATACGTAATATTCACATTGATAACAGATGATACTTAGTATATAGTTTTATTATTGTTATATGGATTTTCTAACTACTTTATGTTAGCGAAGTGATTATTAAAATGCACTATACATTAGAATTAAACAACAACGACAATTTTAAAGGTTTCCGTTAGAAAATCTCTTTATCTCTTTATATTATAATAACAAAACTAAAAATAGATCATCTAAAATTAAAATCACTAATCTTAGCCATTCATTCAAAAATATTCCCTTAATCTTAACCCTACAATTCTCCATGTCATGATTATGACCTCATAATCAAGAGGTTTAAGACTAATTTGACTAAATTAGCCTTGTAATCACAAAAATGGACGGTATCTAAATAAAAAATTAGGGGTCCTAGACATTAATCATTCACCAAACAACTACAAGGAAAAAAAGCCCTAATTTTTCTCTGAAAAACACACGAGAATCATCACCATCAAAAAATCACTTCTTCATTAATCGACATCGATTTCGCCCTTTTATAATACCACACGAATATAGATTTTGATTTTAGTAATCTGTTGCACTTGACCGGAGCTAATTAGCTGGAGTCAAGTTCCGATTAACCGGAGTACACAATTTAGGATAAATGTACTGGAGTTAAACGTAAGTTTTATTACAATTGAAATGAGTTACAAGATTGAGAGAGTTTGTTACAACAGAATGACTACAATGAAATGATTACAACTCCTTATATCTACAATTCTGTTAGCATCTAACGACTTGTCTGCAACCGTTCAATTGGGGAAGAAGAACACACGTGCGTGGCACACTTAATCTGATCACTAAAAGTCACATGAGTAGCATGTGTTTAAGTCACGTGTATAGCACATGCCACTTATATCAATTCCTCCTCCTTTGAAAACGAGCGTGACCTCACGATTGGTTACAGTAAACATCAAATTGGGGAAATCTATCCAAAACATCATCAGCTGGTTCCCAGGTTGCATCGTCAATCGTACCCTGGGCCCATTGAATCAACAAGAACACCACTGGCCTATTGTGTCGTTTCATAAGTTTTCGTTCCAGCACCTTAACCGGATAATTGGCAATTAACCCCTGTTCATCAACAATTGGTAAAGCAGCCAAGGTTGTTGGAGCAACACCACGATGGAGTTTCAACTGAGAAACATGAAAAACATTATGAATCTGTGCGTGATCTGGTAACTTCAATTTATACGCCACATTCCCAATTCGTTCAAGAATCAAAAACGATCCATAGTACTTTGAAGAGAGCTTGGAGTATTTGTGTGCTCGTAGAGTGACTTTGTGAGGACCCGTCCTTATCCACCTGGACGAAGTCATCAACATTTGGTCCCATTGCGATGATCGTCTCCAAGTAATGTCCTTAAATTGAGCAAATGCACAGCGGAAGACTTAATTCGTACCTGAGAATAAACATGCTTAAAGTGTCAACCAAAAGGTTGGTGAGTTCATAGGTTTATCATAACAATCATTTCAATATCTTAATAGACCACAAGATTTCCGTTTATAAATATATGTACACTCGCAAGTGTATAAAAGTATTCTATAAGCTGTAGGGACCCGGTAACAAGCCTTAACGTTCATGTTTTACCCTCTGAAGTACACCAGATCAGGTGTGTTTAAAATAACCTCAAAGTACTAAAGCATCCCATAGTCAGGATGGGGTTTGTCAGGCCCAATAGATCTATCTTTAGGATTCGCGCCTACCGTACATAGACAAGTAGTTTAATGTTACCAAGCTAAGGGTATATTTCTGGTTTAAACCCACATAGAATTAGTTTTAGTACTTGTGCCTATTTTGTAAAACATTTATAAAACAGCGCATGTATTCTCAGCCCAAAAATATATATAAAAAGGGAGTAATGAAACTCACCTAATGTATTTTGTAGTAAAAATACATATGACTATATTGAACAATGTAGGGTTGGCCTCGAATTCACGAACCTATATCAGTTATATATATTAATACATATAATAATAATTAAACAAGTTTTTATATATTAGATATATAATATATTACTTATTTAAATTATCAATATATTTGTTGTTTCAAATGTTATATATATAGATATATGTTATATTAATATTTAACTTATATATATATATATATATATATATATATATATATATATATATATATATATATATATATATATATATATATATATATATATATATTTGTTTTCAATATTTGGATTAATTAATTAATATAGATTATTATTGTAAATTTAAAACGTAAATCATTAATGTTAATATGTTAAATTTTTGTTAAAATAATTTCGATAGTAATAATAATTATAAAGATAATGATAATAGTATTAGTATTAATATTAATAATTTCAATAAGAATTATAGTGATAATATTATAATAATAATAGTTTTTGATAAAGGTAATAATTTTAGTAATAATGATAATGATAATTTTAATAAAAATGATAAAATAATAATAATTTTAATGAAAATGATAATAATAACTATAAAAATAGTAGTTTTTCTAATGTTAAAAATAATACTAATTTTAATATTGATAATACTAATAATGATACTAATAATAATAATGATAAAAATAATAATAATAATTATAATAATAATTTTACCAATAATTTTACGAATAATAATAATAATAATAATAATAATAATAATAATAATAATAATAATAATAATAATAATAATAATAATAATAATAATAATAACTACCTTAATGAGTTTTTCCAAAAATAATGGCAGAGACCGGGCTCGAACCCGCGACCTCTCGTTCCCAGACCACATACCCAACCGTCCCACTATTTGTTATTATCTGAATTAAATCTCGGATTAAATCGTTTTAACCATTTTCTGGTCTGTCATCTTTTTTTTCTTAAACATCATCATACCAACGTTAATTGTTTAAACAGAAAATGAATAACGCAGTTGCAGCACAGTAAAGTGGTGGTGTTCCGGTGGTGATGGAGTGAAGGATGGTGGAGGTCTCAAGTGATGAGGTGATGTTTCTCTTCAGTTTGTTCGATCTATAATCACCACGAGAGAGAGAGAGAGAGAGAGAGAGAGAGAGAGAATGAGAGAGATTAAACATGGTGAGGGTGGTGGTGCTTCGCACAGAAAATGAAAGGAACAAAGCAAAGGAATAACGATGATGATGGTGGTTTCGTAGTTGTTTGTTGACGGTGGTGATAGCCAGTAGGTTGTGGTTCGAATATAAACATGAAAAAGAAACCGGAAGTGAGTTGGTTCGTTTGGTTTGATGGTAACGGAAACAAAATGACAATGATTTGATGTTGTGTGTGTCTGATCGAAAGCAACAGAATGAGCAGCAGTTGAAAAGGTTCGATGGTGGTGAATATTGTGGTGAAGACGATGGGTGACTATCGGGATGATGGATTCTCAGAAAAAAAATAGAGGAAGGAGGAGGATAGTGGTGTTGGCGGGTGTATGAGTGGTCGATTATGGTGGGTGCAGGTGGCGGTTCATGGTGAGCTGTAGCGATGATGGAGGTGAGATGGTTGCCGTTAGTTGAGAGGTTGAGGGTGCGGGTTAACTGGGTTTCCAATCGAAGGGAGCGGTTTCGCACAACTTCTTTCCAATATTGCTTGTAAGTTCTCTTATTTTCAAATGCATAACAGCTTGAAGCTTGTAGTTAAGGAAGACAATTTGTTTTTGGTTAACACACATATATATACATATGATATTCGATGGTTAATATACGAGTGGTAAAAAAATGGCTTTAAATAGATCAACCACATCTTATTTGATGCATGTGCAATCATGCAGATACATATGTCCAGATTCATAAAATAAGTTATTCATCTACTTTATATTATTATATGTACACATAAAGCTAAAAGAGTACACTGGAGCCAATTAGAAAAATATAGACTCACACGTTTTTAATTCAAGAGAAAGCAATCACTTTTGTATTTACTCTATCGACGCTTTTATATTTTTAATTTTAAGGGTACTATCGTGTCCATTGCTAAACAGTTAGCCTATAAAAGTGTTCCTAAAAATTCTAAATTTTTAGATTAAGCATATTAAATTATTTTACTCATTACCTGTTTGGAACCTGATCAAAAAGGTTTGAAAATTATTTATTTTCTGTTCCGATTTATACGTACGGGGTACTAATATTTAAAATAAAAGGGGTAAAAATATTTTTATCGAGCTCATACTCTCTTTAATCAATATGCGGACCAACTTTTATTTAAACCCTCATATATATATATATATATATATATATATATATATATATATATATATATATATATATATATATATATATACATATACATATATATATATATATATACATATATATATATATATATATATATATATATATATATATATATAGGTCTATATTAAAATCAATAAAACGTCAATCGGGAGTTGCAGATGTTTACAATTTAGATTCGAAATCATATTTTTTTTATTCAATATACCCTTTATATATATAAAAACATTTTTAAATAACAAATTTTACTACATAATTAAATATATTAATTAAATATTTTAAACCGTTAAATTTATAATATATATACAAGTAACATTCATATATATATATATATATATATATATATATATATATATATATACACACACACACACACATATCTATTTACAATTTATTGTTCGTGAATCGTCAAAACCGGCCGAGGTTAAATGAATGAAATAAAACAGTTCAAAATTTTTGAGACTCATCCTAACAGATTGCCTTATCTTGTCAAAATATTAAATCGTATTGAGAGTTTGGTTTAAAAATTAGTCGGAATTTTCCGGGTCGTGACAGTACCTACCCGTTAAAGAAATTTCGTCCCCGAAATTTGATCGAGGTCGTCATGGCTAACACTAAAAATGTTTTTCATTACTAATATGAGTTGATAAATAGAGTTTTATCATTATTGGGTAATATAGATAAAAGGATGCGATTATGTGAAGCGTACGAGTGAAGCTGTCACAAAAGAGTGAAAAGTTTCGTCTTAACTTTTGACTTAGTCATAGTAGATTTCAGGAATTTAAGAAAAATCTTCTAATCAGAAAGAAAATAAAATAGCACAATTTATTAGCAAACCGTTGGAATTTTGAAAGAACAAGAATATCACGGAAATATTTTCTGGATATGTTTAGAGATTAAGTAGAATGAAAGAGTTATGTAACATGACTCATGATGGTGGTATGATCTACTGTGAACCATCATCACGTTTCATTAAAAACTCAGCATGACTTACTGTAATATAATCACGTTGGCCGGGCGTCATTATATTATACTAACCCATGCTTCAATTCCCAACACTTCTTCATAATTCATTCATAATTTATACTTAGATTTTACAGAAGTTTCCCATTTAATGGAATACAGATAGCACGAAGAGGTATATAATTTCGAACGAGAATATTTTTGCAAATATCTTCAGAAATATCGAAGATATTTATGATGATATTTTGGAATTTCTAAGTTCGAAGGTTGATGAAGAAAAATTTTCCGCAAGATTTTAACATAACTTCGGAGCAAGATATTCTCTAAAGATTTCATCGGATCCAGAATTACCTGATTCTTTGAATATAGAGTTTGGTCCTTGTATCTGACCTTGGTCTCCTTCATGGTTATCTCAATCCGTTTTTCAGTACCAAATTTTCTATCGAACGTTTCCAACATTCCATTCTTTATCATCAAACTCTTGGCCGTTTAGACCATCTACAACATGCTGCTTCGTCAGCATTTTCAAAGTTAACGGATCTGGGTCATCGGTTATCAAACCGAGGTGGTTTCAGGAGAATTGTGTTTTTAGATGATTAAACGCTGATGGTAATATGGTGGAATATAAAAGGTTCCTCGGTAGCAATAAAGAGCACGCATATATATCAAAGTTATAATAAGGTTGTTTTGAATGAAAAGTTGAAGCTGTCTTGCTGGAGCTGTGACAAAATTGGCTAATTTAAAGAAGAATTGTAAAGTTATTTTGGATAATAATAACACTAAAGGAATTAGCATAGCTACATGTTAAACGTTTACTCAGTTTCCGAGGGTTTTTCAGGTGCATAACTATATGCATCACTCTTTTCTTCCGTAAATGAAATGTGGCTGGTTCATCCTCTCGATCGAGGTGTTTTCAAGAATCATGAAAGGTTTGAACGCAGAATGTAATCGTGAATATACAAATGAGGTTTAAGATGAAATCAAGTGGCAACTTGAAGAATTATTTAGTTTCATATGTTATAATCAATATTTTAATTCATTTTAATTGTTCAATGTCATTAGTCCACAGTCGATAGTCCACAGTAACAATCCAATAATTCATATATAGTTTAATATATAATATACGAATTAATTAATACGTGTCGTGACCCGTATACGTCTCAGACTCGATCACAACTCAAACTATATATATTATTGTAGAATCAACCTCAACCCTGTATAGAGAACTCGATCATTACTGCATATAGAGTGTCTATGGTGATTCCAAATAATATATATAGATGCGTCGATATGATATGTCAAAACCTTATATACGTGTCCCGATATTTAAGTGCGTAAAATAAATAACAGAAATTAAATGACGATAAATTAAATGCGTAAAGTAAATAACAGAATTTAAATGACAATAAATAAAATTGCGAGAATGTAAATTGCGATAATTAAATTGCGATAAATAAAATGTAATCAGTTAGCTAGGAACAATTAGCTAGGAACAGTTAGCGTGGATTCTTAACAATATTTCAATTAGTTAATTCGTTTGTTTCTAACAAATTTTATTTTGTTCAATGTTTTCTTCATTATGCCACTTGTTGGATTCTGAGAAGTCAAAATCCAAATATGAAATTGAATAAAAATGGTTATTCTGCGGTGATCGGATTCGTATCTTTGTGGATGTAAGTAGGATAGTAAATGACTGTTGAATCAGATTTGAAGAATATACAGTGTAACTTATTAATGTGAGACCCAAATATTCCTCGGGTATTACCTACCCGTTAAAATATTTTCACCATTAACAGTTTGTACAAAAGAATTTTTAATTACAATCTTTATGAAAATATACTTACATATATATTTTCTTCAGATGCAATCATGAATTTAATGAGTTAATATGATATTAAACTCATTGATTTATCGTTAGTACTAGATTACATAATCTCTAAAACTTTTAGAAATTACATAATCGCCATATCGAGCGGAAATAATCGATGTAGAACGATATGTAGAACGAAGATAAAGTAGGTAGAACGATACGTAGAACGATGATTATGCTCGAGGTACAGAATGATATGTTGAGGCATGTGATGTTGAAACTTGGGTTGTTGATGGTACTGTTGGTGCCGGTGATGTTGGTGAAACTGGTAAGTTTTGCACCATATTCTCCAAAACCACTACTCGAGCATGAAACTCGTTGACTTCTTCTATTACTCCCGGATGATTGTTGGTCAGAACGAGCGAATGAATTAGATTTATAATTTTAGACAGAATATAATCGTGGCGAGATATTCAGGAAATGAGGGTGAAAATGGTGTTTCGAACAAGTTCGTCGGTGAATGCTTCAGGTTCTTCGTCAAGAGGTGAATTCGGTTGGTGGAAGGGATCACCTTCTTCTTGTCTCCAATGATTGAGCAGACTACGAACCCATCAGATGAATCGGGGATGACTGATTAATTGATTCATTCTAGTGACGCTGCTTTCGGGCTTAGGTGACCATCCACGTCGGAATAGCTGTCGGAATAACTATCGAAATAGCTATCGGAATTCGAGGAACTCGAACTGGTTGAGGGATTCATCTCGTACGATCAGGTGAAGGATTTTCGATAAGAAATAGATTATAGGATGTAGATTAGTACCCTGCAATAAATAAATTTACATATGCATATATAATACTAAAATCCCATAAGTTACGGAGAAATCTACGAAAGCTGTCAGGCAAAGTCTACAGTAACAGATACGCTAAGATATGAATTTGGTCTATACACTATCGATGCAATAGTGGTAGTAAGACGTGTCTAAACTTAAGTATGATAAGCAAGTAATTTCCGACAAGAAATGATAAGCAAAACTTATAATATGCGGCTAAGGTCGAAGTCCAGACTCGCTAATGCATCCTAACAACTATCAGTTAGACATACTAATGCAAGACCTGGTTCGCTAGGACCAACGCTCTGATACCACCTGTGAGTACCCGTCCTTATCCACCTGGACGAAGTCATCAACATTTGGTCCCATTGCGATGATCGTCTCCAAGTAATGTCCTTAAATTGAGCAAATGCACAGCGGAAGACTTAATTCGTACCTGAGAATAAACATGCTTAAAGTGTCAACCAAAAGGTTGGTGAGTTCATAGGTTTATCATAACAATCATTTCAATATCTTAATAGACCACAAGATTTCCGTTTATAAATATATGTACACTCGCAAGTGTATAAAAGTATTCTATAAGCTGTAGGCACCCGGTAACAAGCCTTAACGTTCATGTTTTACCCTCTGAAGTACACCAGATCAGGTGTGTTTAAAATAACTTCGAAGTACTAAAGCATCCCATAGTCAGAATGGGGTTTGTCAGGCCCAATAGATCTATCTTTAGGATTCGCGCCTACCGTACATAGACAAGTAGTTTAATGTTACCAAGCTAAGGGTATATTTCTGGTTTAAACCCACATAGAATTAGTTTTAGTACTTGTGCCTATTTCGTAAAACATTTATAAAACAGCGCATGTATTCTCAGCCCAAAAATATATATAAAAAGGGAGTAATGAAACTCATCTAATGTATTTTGTAGTAAAAATACATATGACTATATTGAACAATGTAGGGTTGGCCTCGAATTCACGAACCTATATCAGTTATATATATTAATACATATAATAATAATTAAACAAGTTTTTATATATTAGATATATAATATATTACTTATTTAAATTATCAATATATTTGTTGTTTCAAATGTTATATATATAGATATATGTTATATTAATATTTAACTTGTATATATATATATATATATATATATATATATATATATATATATATATATATATATATATATATATATATATATATATATTTGTTTTCAATATTTGGATTAATTAATTAATATAGATTATTATTGTAAATTTAAAACGTAAATCATTAATGTTTATATGTTAAATTTTTGTTAAAATAATTTCTATAGTAATAATAATTATAAAGATAATGATAATAGTATTAGTATTAATATTAATAATTTCAATAAGAATTATAGTGATAATATTATAATAATAATAGTTTTTGATAAAGGTAATAATTTTAGTAATAATGATAATTTTAATAAAAATGATAAAATAATAATAATTTTAATGAAAATGATAATAATAACTATA
Source organism: Rutidosis leptorrhynchoides (assembly GCF_046630445.1). NCBI lineage: Eukaryota > Viridiplantae > Streptophyta > Magnoliopsida > Asterales > Asteraceae > Rutidosis > Rutidosis leptorrhynchoides. The sequence goes on from NC_092342.1 coordinate 318,926,525, forward strand.
AAAATAGTAGTTTTTCTAATGTTAAAAATAATACTAATTTTAATATTGATAATACTAATAATGATACTAATAATAATAATAATGATAAAAATAATAATAATAATAATTATAATAATAATTTTACCAATAATTTTACGAATAATAATAATAATAATAATAATAATAATAATAATAATAATAATAATAATAATAATAATAATAATAATAATAATAATAATAATAATAATAATAATAATAACTACCTTAATGAGTTTTTCCAAAAATAATGGCATAGACCGGGCTCGAACCCGCGACCTCTCGTTCCCAGACCACATACCCAACTGTCCCACTATTTGTTATTATCTGAATTAAATCTCGGATTAAATCGTTTTAACCATTTTCTGGTCTGTCATTTTTTTTCTTTCTTAAACATCATCATACCAACGTTAATTGTTTAAACAGAAAATGAATAACGCAGTTGCAGCACAGTAAAGTGGTGGTGTTCCGGTGGTGATGGAGTGAAGGATGGTGGAGGTCTCAAGTGATGAGGTGATGTTTCTCTTCAGTTTGTTCGATCTATAATCACCACGAGAGAGAGAGAGAGAGAGAGAGAGAGAGAGAATGAGAGAATGAGAGAGATTAAACATGGCGAGGGTGGTGGTGCTTCGCACAGAAAATGAAAGGAACAAAGCAAAGGAATAACGATGATGATGGTGGTTTCGTAGTTGTTTGTTGATGGTGGTGATAGCCGGTAGGTTGTGGTTCGAATATAAACAGGAAAAAGAAACCGGAAGTGAGTTGGTTCGTTTGGTTTGATGGTAACGGAAACAAAATGACAATGATTTGATGTTGTGTGTGTCTGATCGAAAGCAACAGAATGAGCAGCAGTTGAAAAGGTTCGATGGTGGTGAATATTGTGGTGAAGACGATGGGTGACTATCGGGATGATGGATTCTCAGAAAAAAAATAGAGGAAGGAGGAGGATAGTGGTGTTGGCGGGTGTATGAGTGGTCGATTATGGTGGGTGCAGGTGGCGGTTCATGGTGAGCTGCAGCGATGATGGAGGTGAGATGGTTGCCGTTAGTTGAGAGGTTAAGGGTGCGGGTTAACTGGGTTTCCAATCGAAGGGAGCGGTTTCGCACAACTTCTTTCCAATATTGCTTGTAAGTTCTCTTATTTTCAAATGCATAACAGCTTGAAGCTTGTAGTTAAGGAAGACAATTTGTTTTTGGTTAACACACATATATATACATATGATATTCGATGGTTAATATACGAGTGGTAAAAAAAATGGCTTTAAATAGATCAACCACATCTTATTTGATGCATGTGCAATCATGCAGATACATATGTCCAGATTCATAAAATAAGTTATTCATCTACTTTATATTATTGTATGTACACATAAAGCTAAAAGAGTACATTGGAGCCAATTAGAAAAATATAGACTCACACGCTTTTAATTCAAGAGAAAGCTATCACTTTTGTATTTACTCTACCGACGCTTTTATATTTTTAATTTTAAGGGTACTATCGTGTCCATTGCTAAACAGTTAGCCTATAAAAGTGTTCCTAAAAATTCCAAATTTTTAAATTAAGCATATTAAATTATTTCACTCATTACCTGTTTGGAACCTGATCAAAAAGGTTTGAAAATTATTTATTTTCTATTCCGATTTATACGTACGGGGTACTAATATTTAAAATAAAAGGGGTAAAAATATTTTTATCGAGCTCATACTCTCTTTAATCAATATGCGGACCAACTTTTATTTAAACCCTCATATATATATATATATATATATATATATATATATATATATATATATATATATATAGGTCTATGTTAAAATCAATAAAACGTCAATCGGGAGTTGCAGATGTTTACAATTTAGATTCGAAATCATTTTTTTTTTATTCAATATACCCTTTAAATATATAAAAGCATTTTTAAATAACAAATTTTACTACATAATTAAATATATTAATTAAATATTTTAAACCGTTAAATTTATAATATATATACAAGTAACATTCATATATATATATATATATATATATATATATATATATATATATATATATATATATACACACACACACATATCTATTTACAATTTATTGTTCGTGAATCGTCAAAACCGGCCGAGGTTAAATGAATGAAATAAAACAGTTCAAAATTTTTGAGACTCATCCTAACAGATTGCCTTATCTTGTCAAAATATTAAAATCGTATTGAGAGTTTGGTTTAAAAATTAGTCAGAATTTTCCGGGTCGTGACAGACTTGCCGGTGTGGCTGCAGCTTCACATATGCCAAATCATCCACCTTAAACTCACGGTCAGTTCGTTGTTTATCAGCTTGAGCTTTCATTCGATCTTGTGCCCTTTTCAAGTGAAATTTTAGGGTTTGAATTACATTTTCTCGTGCACACATGGACCGATCTACAGCTGCAACTCTGCTCTCTCCTGGTGTATAAGCAATTGGGGTTGGTGCAGGTTGTCCATACACAATTTCAAATGGTGTAGCTTGAATGGATGAATGGAAACTAGTGTTATACCAAAATTCAGCTAAAGGAAGCCATTTCACCCAATCTTTGGGCCTGTCATGGGTCATACAGCGTAGATAACAACCCAGACTACGGTTTACCACTTCAGTTTGACCGTCGGATTATGGGTGGTAAGCTGTAGATAAGTGTATGCTAACTTTTAAAAGTTTGAATAATTCTTTCCAAAACACGCTGGTAAACACTTTATCATGATCACTAACAATTGTTTTTGGCAGACCATGTAAGCGGTAGATATTATCCAAGAAGACTTGAGCTACTGTAGCAGCTGTAAAGGGATGAGCAAGTGGTAAAAAGTGAGCATACTTACTCAAACGATCAACTACCACATAAATCACAGTCTTTCCTTGAGAGTTGGGTAGTGATTCAATAAAATCCATGGAGATATCTGTCCATACTTGAGTTGGAATGGCCAAAGGCCGAAGCAACCCTGGATATTTGTTAAGATCCGGTTTACATTTCTGACATACAACACACTCACGTATGTACTCTTTCACTTGTGTTTTGAGTTTCTTCCAATAATAACATTGTGTTATCTTCTTTGCAGTTACATCAACACCAGAGTGTCCCCCATTCGAATCATTGTGGAAATGTTTGATGATGTTCAAGAGTAGTTGTGCATTGGCCCCCACTACCCGTTTATTCTTTCGTAATAATTCACCATTTTGTAGCTTGTAATGCTTAACACTTGGACTGTTGGTATTATTTTGTAACTGAACAATAAGTTGTTGTAAGTCGATATTAGTAGCAACACTTTCATGTACTTGTTGACTAAAAGTTGTATAAACTGTGGTTGCTTGCATGGTGTACAATTGAGTAGCCCCTTCCAACCTAGACAAAGCATCCGCAGCTCCATTCTCAACGCCTTTCTTATATACGATTTCATAATCGAACCCCAGTAGCTTAGGTAGCCAATGCATTTGTGTAGGAGTAGTAATGCGTTGATCCAATAAATGCTTCAAACTTACATGATCCGTTTTTATTTTGAAATGTCTATCCAATAAGTAACCACGCCACTTGTCCAAAGCTAAAATAACGGCCAAAAATTCTTTTTCGTATGTAGATAGACTTTGGTGTTGTTTAGATAGTGTTTTGCTCATGTAAGCAATGGGGTGCCCTTCCTGGTGTAACACATCCCCAATTCCTATGCCCGAAGCATCCATCTCAATGGTAAATTCTTTTGTGAAGTTAGGAATTGCTAGTACAGGGGCTTGAATCATGTGTTGCTTTAGTTGCTTGAAAGCCATCGAAGCCTCTTCAGTCCACTTGAAAGAATCTTTCTTCAATAAATAAGTAAGTGGAGAACTAATAGAAGCATAACCTTGAATGAATCGTCGGTAATACCCAGTTAAACCCAAAAACCCACGTAGTTGCTTGAGTGTTTTTGGTTCGGGCCAACTAGCCATTGCCTCTATTTTGGATGGATCGGTAGCTACACCCTTAACCGATATAACATGTCCAAGATACTCCACTTGTGGCGTAGCAAACACACATTTTGATAGTTTGGCATATAAAGTATGTTTTCTCATTTCATACAAAACCAACCTTAAATGATACACATGTTCTTCAATGCTTGCACTATATACAAGTATATCATCAAAAAAGACCAAGGTGAACTTTCTTAGAAATGGTTTGAAAATATCATTCATAAGAGCTTGAAAGGTAGCCGGAGCGTTAGTTAATCCAAAGGGCATAACCAAGAATTCGTAGTGGCCTTCGTGTGTCCTAAAAGCCGTCTTAGCAATATCGTCTTCAAACATACGTATTTGATGGTACCCGGATCGTAGATCCAACTTGGAATACACACTTGATCCATGTAACTCATCGATTAACTCTTCTATTATTGGAATAGGAAATCGATCCTTAATGGTCTTAGAATTAAGTTGCCTATAATCAACACACATACGCCACGAACCGTCTTTTTTTTAACCATTACTATGGGTGAAGAAAAGGGACTTTGGCTTGGTCTAATCACCCCCGTGGTTAACAACTCAGTCACCATTTTTTCTATTGCATCCTTTTGATTTGGGGGATGCCTATAAGGTCGAATGTTCACTGGTTGGCTACCCATTTCCAAAACAATCCTATGGTCATAAGATCTCTTTGGTGGTAATTGAGTTGGTACCTCAAACACATCATGGTATTCTTGTAACAATTCATTAAGAGTGGAGTATTGTGTTATACCTTCCATCAGAGGTGAATGAGATTGCTCCATAGAAAATAATGTAGAAGGTTACACACACATACATGGCATGTAATTGGGCTGCTTGAGTGGATTTTATCATGTTCTTGCCATTAACCCAATGTATGCCAAGCCATTCCTTTCCCTTAAGATCAACCCTTCTGCCTTTATAATGGAATGTCATCTGTAGCTTTTCAAAATTCCACACAATGTCTCCTAATGTCTCCAACCATTGAATACCCAAAACCATATCACAACCACCTATGGGTAACACTATCATATCACTAGTAAACGTTTCATCCCTAATTTTCCAAGATAAATTCTTGCAATACCCCATACTTTGTATGCAATTTCCACCTCCAGGAACAAATACCTTCATGGTTGCCCCTTGATTCGACACACCACCTAATTTTTTTGCCATTTCCCAATCAAGAAAATTATGGGCGCTGCCTGAATCGATTAGAATATGCACAGTTTGCTTATTGCATTGACCCACAACCCTCATGGTTTGGTATGCATTCGTGCCAGTAATGGCACTAAGTGAAATGTGTGGTGTGTGTTCCTCTATCAACACAGTACCCTCTTCATCACTACCGGTTGTTTCTACTTCAATTACCTCAGTATTCCCTTCTTCGAATCTAATAATTTCTAATGAATACATTTGGCCTGCATACTTATGGCCTGGTGTATACCTATCTTCACAGTAGAAACACTGATTTTTAGCACGTTTTTCCTCTATTTCCTTCTGTGATAATCTCTTTCTTGGATTCGCATTCGTATTGGTTGTTTGTGAAGTGTACGATTTATTTATGAGGGCTAATTGGTTGCTAACAGCAGCAGGTTGTTTCAAGGTTGTATGAACTGAGTTGCTAGGAGTATAAACATTTCTTTGGCTATATGAATATGTACTGGGTTTTAGTGCAGAAAGGAGGGGTGTACTTTGTTTCTTGATAGCCACAAGAGTATCTTCCTGCAACTTAGCTAAACACAATGCATCTTCAAGGGTTCTAGGTTTAAACATTCGCACAGCCAATTCGATATCCTTCTGTAATCCTCCCAAGAACAAACTAATAGCATATTTTTCACTCACTTCCAACTTATTTATCAGTGTTTCGAATTCATCATAATAGGTTTGTACAGTACCAGTTTGTTTCAAATTTTTGAGCTCTGATAATGGATCATCAATTACAGATCCAAACCTCTTCTGTATTGCATCTGCATACGTGACCCAATCTACATCTTCACCATGTATACGTACATAATTCTGGTGCCAATTCAACGCCTTATCTTGTAGGTGTATCGCAATTCTCACCTTTTCTTCGTCTTCAATTCGATCAACAGCGAAAAATTGTTTACTCTTGTACAACCAGCCACGAACATCTTCACCATTAAATTTTGGAAATTCAATTTTGGTGGATCTAGTATAACCTGCAGAACTTCTACTAGTTCCTGCACCACCGTTGCTCAGTCGCTGGATATCATCTTTGAAATAACGATTTTGCAACAGAAGTCCTTCAATTTTTTCGTTCATCTGTTGATTCTGATCCTTCATCTGTTCGCTTATGTTCATCATGCTTTGAGTCAATGTCGCAATCGCCGTCTTCAATGATTCAAGTGAATCACCATCTGAATTGTTTATGGTTGCCATCATCATCGTTATACAATCAATTCGGTCAAGAATCGACCGCTCTGATACCAATTGTCATGGTCTTCCGAGGACGAACCGGAGAAGACCCGGATTCTCACCCGAGGACGAACCGGAGGTGAGCCCGGACTAGCCATAAGCGCAAGTGTAGAACTCACTTCCAAAATCTAGCTTGAAGGAGGAGGAGACACCTTGACTTATAAGCCATCGCCCAATCCCATACTTGAGCGATGTGGGATCGTAACAATACCCCACCCTTAAAGAGCCAACGTCCTCGTTGGTCATGGCTATGTTCGTCACGGTTGGCACCCTCTCTTCGGGTCCAAGCCACCACTCCATAGGCCACCACTCCGAGGTGTTGGGTCCCGAAAGGAGGGGCTAGCTCTGATACCAAATGTTGCACTTGACCGGAGCTAATTAGCTGGAGTCAAGTTCCGATTAACTGGAGTACACAATTTAGGAGAAATGTACTGGAGTTAAACGTAAGTTTTATTACAATTGAAATGAGTTACAAAATTGAGAGAGTTTGTTACAACAGAATGACTACAATGAAATGATTACAACTCCTTATATCTACAATTCTGTTAGTATCTAACGACTTGTCTGCAACCGTTCAATTGGGGAAGAAGAACACACGTGCGTGGCACACTTAATCTGATCACTAAAAGTCACATGAGTAGCATGTGCTTAAGTCACGTGTATAGCACATGCCACTTATATCATTATCAATTAAACAACCATCTTAGTCTGATCAATTAATAGTAGGAGAAATAAGATTTGATTGTTTAAGCAAATCTCGATCCATCAAAGTTCCCTGATCAAAATCCTGCACTCGACTATCACATTAATCGAATGGTTTTACGCTCGCGGCCGTCAATAAATTCCAATAATCTGATTGCTCTTCGTCCAAATAATCCTTCTTCTCAATCCTATTTTTGTTACTGATTCAAAGTTCTCAAATCTCGATTAGGGTTTCAGAACCATCAATCTGATCAGATACTCGAAGATATCAAATCACGATTAGGGTTTCAGAACCTTCAATATGATCGGATATTGGAATGAATGAATCGGATGTCAATATTAAATGGTGTAATCTTGGACTTCACCAATACGGTCATTATTAAATTTGAAGTTATTTATATGTTTCTTATTGATTAAATATAGTAAACTAGGTATTTGTTTGACTTAGTAATTTAGTGTGAATATGCTAATAAATTTGTATTTGAATGCTTTGAATCACATTGTATGTATGTATGTATGTGCACGTATGAATGTGTGATTGTTGCTATTATGTTTTATGAAGAGTACTTATCTTTTTAAACACAATCACATATTAAAAAACAATAGGTTCAAAGATGATGAACACCTTTCAGTTACATGATTTCGAGTAACAATAACCATTATATTTTGTCTATGGGTCTTCATTTATTCTTAAGTTCTTTAGTTTTTTTTTATGCACACAAGGTGTTTGCTAAAATGACATATATGAATTTGTTCATTGAATGTTAGTAAAGTTCTGTTTAGGTACTCTAACTACTTCTGGATCCGATGTGCCAAGCTTATTGCCGTATGCATATAATATAAAGGCAATATTTTGTTGACATTTTGTATAGTCAATCCCCATACATATTGAAAGTATCTCAGACAACTTAATCCTAGATGTAGAGTGTCAATCCTACATGTAGATTAAATAATTTATTTGGTATTAGCTAATGTTATTCCTTCCCTTGATTTCACTTTCCTTCATTCAACTATCCAACAGTTAGGATCCAACTTGATTTTAAATCATTGTTAATGACTTGATGTTGTTTTGTACGTGTAACTATTAGTATTTTACCTATCTTTTCGATATTTTAAATCATTGTTAATGACTTGATAGTTGTTTCAATCTGGTAATTTTGTGTTTATGATTTTCTTAATTTAGTGTTTTTGCATGCTCTATATGTTTTTTTGTAGCTTATACTTATGTCTATGAAATTTATTGACTTATTCCAACATTATGCATGTTGTATGTTTGTATAATATAGGCCTTTAAAGTCTAAAGGTTGTGTTAAAAACATGTACTGATGGTTGTGTCAAGGATGTTAAGCATTGTATCCTCAAGATGGAATGCACTTTTTCATCATCCTTATGTTTTGGTGTTTGAACATTTGAATTTGTTTGATTGTGGCATAAGCTGAAGTTTTTGGCCTACAATGTGTGCATATGCGGTGTGTTATATGATGACATTTTGGCATGCACCATGTTAAAAAATTAGCTTGAATAATAAGCTTATGTGAAATATAAATTTACTATCTGATCATTGTAAAATTTTGTTTACTTTTAAACTATTGGACACATCATTGGGTTCATTTTCATAGTATGGAGTGACAATATGATAATAATATTTGTTGTATTTAGCAGGTGCACAAATTGTTAACTTGGATGTGAACAACTGACTGTAAAGGGTACTTCTGATCCAAACAAACTTGGTGAACTACATTTGCAAGAGGGCAGGGAGGGATACAGAGAATGTGAATCACCATATTGTAAGTTAATGGTATAATTTACTTTATACTTGATGCTACCGTGTTATCTTTAATAGGTGTAGTTTTAAGTTAGTAACTAATTAAGCTGCTATATATGAATTCTAAATCAAAGACCGCTCAAATTAGGTTATAATTTGTTAATTAGTTTATAATACTATTAGAATGAAGGGAATAATTTTTGTGCGATCACCTTAATTCAACTGGGATAAATTTTTAATTTTCTGAAATAATTTGTATGCATTTTGTCTGCTAAATTGTAGCCTTAATTAAACCATAATTGATGACCGAAGAAGGGTTAATACATATATCATTCATTTATCGTATGTATCAGTAAGTATTTTAAATTTGTATTTGACCTGATGATCATTGACTAAAAGTACACCTTGGTGACATATATTGTATCAACTCCATGTCAGCCACCGCCGTGCGGGATAATTCAAGTGATCCGTCTTCACCTTAACAATCGTTAGACAATGAATTGCAGCTTGATGAAGGTTTGAGCGAGGAAGAAGATGATGACAGGAAAAAAACAACTAATTTGCCTTATTTCTTTTCAGGTACTTTCCATATTATTATGCTGTTATTTGAAAATGATAAGAGTGGTATATGATTCTGTTTTTCAAACAGGGGTGTATTTCCAAATTATTTGTAGAAGGAAAAAACCTGTTAAAAGTCAACATTTTGAAAGAAAAAGTCAACAACTCAAGGAACTTTTGGCAAGATATACGGGAGCATTTTGCTAAAAGGTGAAAAAAAGCTCTCGAAAAAAGTCAACGTATAGTAAGAAAACACTCAATTTCGTACCGAAAAAGAAAATTAAGTTTTACAAACATGGTCAAATAAGTTTATATCGCCAAATAAAAAATTCACAATATATTTGGGGACTTTAACGTTGTTTCATCAAGAAACGAAGAACCTTTTGAATGCCATTTTTGATATAGTAGGTCGCTAAGTCCATTATCAGAATTATGTTTACCTGTTGTGATTTTAATAATATGAGTTTCTCTCCTCGAACCCAGATACCTACGGACACGGGCAGCAGAAAATTCAGCATGAAGCACCAAACATATATCCCAGGAATGAAGATTACACTTGCACGGGCACCACAACAGGAACTTGTTGGTCACTCAGTTGTAAGCTTCTATGACATCATATATGACATGCAATCGAGACCATTTATATACAAATGGGAGATATGGATTTATCTGATTGTTTACTAATAGTAAATTAAATCTGGTTACTAATTATATAATTTGAATCTTGTATTTTCAATTATTTTTTAGTTATCTTTTGTTTGTTGGACTTGCTTTCCTGATGTGTAGGTTATATTTGATGAGGTACATTACGTGAATGATGTTGAAAGAGGGGTTGTTCTGGAGGAAGTTATCATCATGCGTTTAAGGAATATAAATGTTCTTATTTCTGCAGCAATAACCATGTATTCGTTAACACACATGTTTGTTGGGGGTTCCTTTGGGTTGCAAGAAAAAGAAGACTATCAGTGTCGGGATTTTTGTTTTTCAATAGGTTTTGGCTGCGACTCAGACAGCTGGGAAATATGAATGATTTAGTTGAAAGGAACTGCAGAAGTCGTGAGACAATTTACTCCGATTTTTGAGGTGAGTTTGTTTATATCAATTTCTTGATTGAATGTACTCTCATAAACCATTAATTTCTATATCAACTAATTGACATTTTTTTGTTAGTTTAAGATTTCAAAAACAAGTATATAGAGGATATACTAACCCCTGTCTGCTGATCATCTTTACCATTTGGACTATCTTAACCTATGTCAGGTATGCGTACGCATGTATCATTGATCGCCATGAAGTAATAAGACTTACATTATAACTTATTTCCGTTTAATTTTTTAACTCGACTATACATAATCATATTAACATGAACCACTTGTCAGTTAAAGTCAATTTTCGGATAAATGTTTTGTTTTTGGGAAATTCGCCAATATACACTTTTTTTTTCCAATATACACTTTTTTTCCAATGTTTTCAAACAAAATACACTTATGTTTAAAAAAAAATGTCAATATGCACCATTAGGTCGACCAAGTTGTTGGTCAACCACCCTTTTAACTTGGTCGACCACCTCAATTTCAAGGTGATCCACCAACCTTCATAAAGTCTCTGGTCAACTACCATGTAAGCATGTTCGACTACCACCTCATTTAAACATGGTCGACCCACTAGCAAAAAAAGAACCCAGGTGACCAAAAGTTTTACTTTTGGTCGACTATCAAAAAAATGGGTTACGTTTCCTTATGTATGAGGAAGACCATATTAACCAATAGCAATACTACAAGAAACCATATCAACCATACGACGTATTATTTTGCATGTAATCTTATCCCCATGTGTCCATGCCTTGCACCCTTTTCTATGAATGGAATTTCCTAATTTCCTAAATACAGTAATAATTTTCTCGATAATGCAAAACAATATCCATACAAGTAAAGAATGCAACATGTTACTTGCAGGCATCATAAATTCACCATTTCAAATGCGCCATTTGTCACGTACTATAAAATAGATGCATAAAACTGTTAATGATACACCTTGGTCGACCACCTTGTATTGGTTGGTCGACCACCGTGTTAGAGTCGGTCGACTACGTAGTCAACATGTTATAATGGTAGTCGACCACCTTGTAATGGTTGGTCGACTACCTTGTTAGGGTTGGTCGACTACGCAGTCAACTATGTTATAATGGTAGTCGACCAAAATCTTGGTCGCCCTAATGGTATTTAATGGCAATTGTTTTCAAAAAAGTTTTTTTTTTGTTTGAAAACATTGGCAGAAGTGTATATTGGCCAATTTCCCTTTGTTTTTGCATGAGTTGATAAAAGTTTGATTCAGTTATCACAAAAAGATGCTAAAGAATCACCGCATATTACATCAATGGGTGTCTGTGTGTTTAAAAAGGATGTTTTGTCAAAGCTATTAAGATGGAGGTGCCCGAAAACCAATGATTTTGGACCTGAAATCCTTCCTGCTGCTGCAACCCAAGTAAGGAATTGTTAAAGAGGTTTTTGGAGTTCATTTTTGGTATGTAATTTTGATAATTTTGACAAGCGTACTTATTCAGATTTTACTTGGAAGATGTTGTGGGCAATTATTTATGATGTGAATATGGCATTTAATAATTTAATCGTTCAAGTGATATATTTCACTTCTTAAGTGTGAATAGTATGATTTATTTATTAATATTTGAAATTGTTTTAATGGTACCTAAGTTTAAGTTTTATGATCCAAAGACTATTTTTCACTACTCTGAGGTACTTTTCAGCATCCAAGTTCGAAGAAAGCTAGGTAAACTCATATGCCAATGATACTATTGACCATTTAAAAAAATTCTGCGAATTTGCGGATCTTATGCTAGATTATCCTTTATAATAACTATTTTATAATTATCGTTGAAACTCATCTGTTATTATATGAGCACATGATGTATTAATATAAATATAAATATAAATAAATATTTATATCTATCTATACGCTATAACAACATTTTAAATTGTTGACGAAAACATATTTTTCAATTTTACAATTTGTAACTAACTTGCAATCCAATACTTTGAAATAATTGCATTTATGGATATTAAGATAAAGATTCGGTTATAAGAACCTCGACCCTAAAAACTTCATATTTTGAAGGTGCTGGCAATACTAACATTATATACGAAGCAACAATTAAAGGCACGTCATAATAACCCGTTGATCCATTTGTAAACACACCCTACTATAGTACTATTATTCAAATTCAAATTTCACGTAACTAAAATTACCGGCCTAATACTAGCCTTTGTCAATAATAAATGTTTACAACACAAGCAACAATAAAAAACCAATCATGTCATAAACAAATGAATCATCAATCAAGTGCCGAATATACATTTCGATTAAAGATATGGAAGAAACATCCAACGTGAGTTTACTTGCATCAATCAATGCACTCAATCTTTTGTATTAAACTTTCACTTACCGTATTATATGTTATACATTGCGTTCCATCATTTTGCTTCATTGTCTGTTGGTGATTGAAATCTCCATTTTAGTTTCATACTGATATTTTTTTTAGCATCGGCTAACACATACACATATGACAACTATGCTTCTAATGCTCTGTTCACAAAGACGAATGTGTTGTTCAAGTCAATTGTTTGCAAAAGAGATAATGTTCTGTTGTGATGGTTATCGATGTGTACAAACTTATATTTTTTTACAAATTTCACTATCAGCTTATACGGGGTATCTAATAGTACTATAAACTAAACAACATAATTAGATCATTATAATATTTTCTTTTACTTTGTAATCAAACGAACATATTATATATAAAGCTACTTTACTTGAACAAATGCAATATCAATAACACGCATACAAAAATGCCCGCGAAATCGCGGGCCTTAAGCTAGTTCTTTATTATATTACTATTATAACTTCATCATCATTATTATGATTAACGTCATTGTTATTACGGAGTATTACAGTTTACATAATATCTAAATTAAACTATGGAAACATACCCGTTTTATATAATGAACTTACTTACATTCACACTCTCGAATTTTTTTTTATTATGACAGGGATATACATTTATTTATGAGTGGCGGCTAAATGCCTAAATAGGATACAGTGAGTCGAACTTCTAACCTCTCGTTAAGAGAGACAGGCCACTACAAGCTGAGCTGCAACTCAATGTTCATGATCAATTGTTATTAATTTGTAGATCTTGCACAATAGTTGTTTTACTATTAAACTTTTATTGAATTGTTCCAAAAGAAAAAAATATTGAGTTCATCGATGCTCTCCTTTTTCTCCACCGCTAATGCGAGTTTGCATCATCGGGGAACTAGGTAAGTTCCGACCTCCGGCATCTCTCCGGTGGTTCGAACTTTTCTGTCTTTATATATGAATAAGTACAATTGTCTTCCTTATTCTTCAAGCGGCTTGTGTTTCGAGTGCCTTCTCTGGTCTCAGATCCGGCGAAGAGGCGGCGATTCCGGGCTTTTTAGCTCCGGATCTGTAAAATAGTTGTGGTCTGGTGTAGTGACCCGAACTTTTCCATGTTTATATATATTAATTGAGATTGATATTTACATGATTAAATGTTTCCAACATGTTAAGCAATCAAACTTGTTAAGACTTGATTAATTGAAATATGTTTCATATAGACAATTGACCACCCAAGTTGACCGGTGATTCACGAACGTTAAAACTTGTAAAAACTATATGATGACATATATATGGATATATATAGTTAACATGATACTATGATAAGTAAACATATCATTAAGTATATTAACAATGAACTACATATGTAAAAACAAGACTACTAACTTAATGATTTTTAAACGAGACATATATGTAACGATTATCGTTGTAAAGACATTTAATGTATATATATCATATTAAGAGATATTCATACATGATAATATCATGATAATATAATAATTTAAAATCTCATTTGATATTATAAACATTGGGTTAACAACATTTAACAAGATCGTTAACCTAAAGGTTTCAAAACAACACTTACATGTAACGACTAACGATGACTTAACGACTCAGTTAAAATGTATATACATGTAGTGTTTTAATATGTATTTATACACTTTTGAAAGACTTCAATACACTTATCAAAATACTTCTACTTAACAAAAATGCTTACAATTACATCCTCGTTCAGTTTCATCAACAATTCTACTCGTATGCACCCGTATTCGTACTCGTACAATACACAGCTTTTAGATGTATGTACTATTGGTATATACACTCCAATGATCAGCTCTTAGCAGCCCATGTGAGTCACCTAACACATGTGGGAACCATCATTTGGCAACTAGCATGAAATATCTCATAAAATTACAAAAATATGAGTAATCATTCATGACTTATTTACATGAAAATAAAATTACATATCCTTTATATCTAATCCATACACCAACGACCAAAAACACCTACAAACACTTTTATTCTTCAATTTTCTTCATCTAATTGATCTCTCTCAAGTTCTATCTTCAAGTTCTAAGTGTTCTTCATATATTCTACAAGTTCTAGTTACATAAAATCAAGAATACTTTCAAGTATGCTAGCTCACTTCCAATCTTGTAAGGTGATCATCCAACCTCAAGAAATCTTTGTTTCTTACAGTAGGTTATCATTCTAATACAAGGTAATAATCATATTCAAACTTTGGTTCAATTTCTATAACTATAACAATCTTATTTCAAGTGATGATCTTACTTGAACTTGTTTTCGTGTCATGATTCTGCTTCAAGAACTTCGAGCTATCCAAGGATCCGTTGAAGCTAGATAAATTTTTCTCTTTTCCAGTAGGTTTATCCAAGGAACTTAAGTTAGTAATGATGTTCATAACATCATTCGATTCATACATATAAAGCTATCTTATTCGAAGGTTTAAACTTGTAATCACTAGAACATAGTTTAGTTAATTCTAAACTTGTTCGCAAACAAAAGTTAATCCTTCTAACTTGACTTTTAAAATCAACTAAACACATGTTCTATATCTATATGATATGCTAACTTAATGATTTAAAACCTGGAAACACGAAAAACAGCGTAAAACCGGATTTACGCCGTCGTAGTAACACCGCGGGCTGTTTTGGGTTAGTTAATTAAAAACTATGATAAACTTTGATTTAAAAGTTGTTATTATGAGAAAATGATTTTTATTATGAACATGAAACTATATCCAAAAATTATGGTTAAACTCAAAGTGGAAGTATGTTTTCTAAAATGGTCATCTAGACGTCGTTCTTTCGACTGAAATGACTACCTTTACAAAAATGACTTGTAACTTATTTTTCCGACTATAAACCTATAATTTTTCTGTTTAGATTCATAAAATAGAGTTCAATATGAAACCATAGCAATTTGATTCACTCAAAACGGATTTAAAATGAAGAAGTTATGGGTAAAACAAGATTGGATAATTTTTCTCATTTTAGCTACGTGAAAATTGGTAACAAATCTATTCCAACCATAACTTAATCAACTTGTATTGTATATTATGTAATCTTGAGATACCATAGACACGTATACAATGTTTCGACCTATCATGTTGACACATCTATATATATTTCGGAACAACCATAGACACTCTATATGTGAATGTTGGAGTTAGCTATACAGGGTTGAGGTTGATTCCAAAATATATATAGTTTGAGTTGTGATCAATACTGAGATACGTATACACTGGGTCGTGGATTGATTCAAGATAATATTTATCGATTTATTTCTGTACATCTAACTGTGGACAACTAGTTGTAGGTTACTAACGAGGACAGCTGACTTAATAAACTTAAAACATCAAAATATATTAAAAGTGTTGTAAATATATTTTGAACATACTTTGATATATATATGTAATATGTATATATTGTTATAGGTTCGTGAATCAACCAGTGGTCAAGTCTTACTTCCCGACGAAGTAAAAATATGTGAAAGTGAGTTATAGTCCCACTTTTAAAATCTAATATTTTTGGGATGAGAATACATGCAGGTTTTATAAATGATTTACAAAATAGACACAAGTACGTGAAACTACATTCTATGGTTGAATTATCGAAATCGAATATGCCCCTTTTTATTAAGTCTGGTAATCTAAGAATTAGGGAACAGACACCCTAATTGACGCGAATCCTAAAGATAGATCTATTGGGCCTAACAAACCCCATCCAAAGTACCGGATGCTTTAGTACTTCGAAATTAATATCATATCCGAAGGGTGTCCCGGAATGATGGGGATATTCTTATATATGCATCTTGTTAATGTCGGTTACCAGGTGTTCACCATATGAATGATTTTTGTCTCTATGTATGGGATGTGTATTGAAATATGAAATCTTGTGGTCTATTATTATGATTTGATATATATAGGTTAAACCTATAACTCACCAACATTTTTGTTGACGTTTTAAGCATGTTTATTCTCAGGTGATTATTAAGAGCTTCTGCTGTCGCATACTTAAATAAGGACGAGATTTGGAGTCCATGCTTGTATGATATTGTGTAAAAACTGCATTCAAGAAACTTATTTTGTTGTAACATATTTGTATTGTAAACCATTATGTAATGGTCATGTGTAAACAGGATATTTTAGATTATCATTATTTGATAATCTACGTAAAGCTTTTTAAAACCTTTATCTATGAAATAAAGGTTATGGTTTGTTTTAAAAATGAATGCAGTCTTTGAAAAACATCTCATATAGAGGTCAAAACCTCGCAACGAAATCAATTAATATGGAACGTTTTTAATCAATAAGAACGGGACATTTCATCTGGGGTTTTTGGCCTTTTTCCTTCGTTTTTTTCTCGTAATGGAATGTTTGTCCGGTGATTTCTTGACTTTGTGCCTTTTTTGGATTCGCGTCTCTTGGTAGGTGTATGCGGCGAGCTCCGGCAGGAGCTCTATACCCATCTAGGTCGGGTTTTGGTTCTTGGGTTTAAAGCTTTGATTTGTTGGACCAGGTTGTTATAGTGTTTTTTGTGTATTGAAATCTGTAGGTTGCAGTGGTCTGGTGACTATCAGCGGCAGCCTAGGACTGTTGGTGACTAATGGTGGCCAAGGGAGGTTGGTAACGGTTGTTGGAGGTTCTGGGTGGCTGTATGTAATACCCTAGCTTTTTTCGTTATGCTTTATTAACTGTCCGTTAAGTATTTAACGGTGTTTACTTTCGATTCGTGTATTTAATTGAATTAAATGCATACTTGAGTTCATGATGAACTAACATGTTTAATATATGATTATATTAGCCGGAAAACTTTTTTCATGTTTTGAAATACTGAGAATACGATACGATTTTAAAAACTGCAACTGCGGTCTCACGAGACTGCGAAACGTCTGATTTCTGATAAAATAATTATTTTTAATAATTAGCACTTTTAATAAAAACTTAATTGATTTATTATTTATTTAATGAATTAAACCCGGTGGGTTGCGTTTTAACGATCGGTTAACGTTCCGGTAACACGGTACTGTAAACGGCACTCGAAACGGACCACTGCATGTACACTAGTAAGCAAAACGAGCCCAGAACCAACACCCCATGGGCCATTCGGCCGAACCCTCACCCACACCCCCTTTATGGACTTATTTTGGCTTAATAGGTCATTAGTTGTGTTAGTTGAGGCCCTAATCTAATTAGCTTGTAAATAAAACAATGTAACCTCCTCATTACTCCAAACATAGTCGAAACTTTTTTTCTCCTCTCCCTCTTGTGGCCGCCGCCCATCATCACCACCATATAACCACCATAACCTCAAAATTAGATCAAGTGTTGTGCTTCAAAGTTGTTCGTTGCTTCGTTCTACGTCTAGTATTGTGATTTGATTTTGCTAAAAAGGTATAATTGCTAACCCTAAGTTAATAAATCTGATTTTTATTATTATTATGAAGAATTAGATGTTCTATTGCTCAATTGGTCGCTATTGTGTATGTAACTAGTCGTTATTTTGTCTGATTTACGAGTTAGGGTTTTAAAACGAATTGAATAGCTATGCTACTAGTTTTGTAAATTTATTTTATGTATTTGAAAAGTGTTTATATGGATATCTATTGAAAAACTATTGAGTTTGCTCGCTTGAATCGCATGATTTCGTTTTGTATAGCCTAAGTTATGATCGTTTGAAGTTTCGATATGTAATTATGCTATAAAACGAAAATTGCAATTTGTGTGTTATGAATTGGCTTATGAACTGATGCTAGATGGATATAGAATTGAAAAACACATAAAATGGACTAGGATATCATAGTAAACGGATTTGTAAAAGTCATTTTATGATTACTTGAATGTTCGTGCTACAACGTGTTGACTAGTAAGTTGTTCATGGACCAAACGACTATTTAACATGCTTTTTGCTACCCAAGCTTTTTTATTCTGTAAATTGCATGATTAGTACTTGATGTTTCATGTAGACTTCACATACTAAATGTTTCTATATGCTTGTATACTCGAACCCGAAAACGACTACCAGAATGAGATCGAATCTGTCTATTTTGCACAAATAAATGTCTAGCATGAATAGAAGTTGAATTGGACATTATGCTTCTGGTATGTGTAGTATATACATTTCTTAGAATATCTTTTTTACATATCTAGCTCTGAAAGTCTTATTTGCTATGTGTTTCATGCGTGCCGAAACCAAAGGTCTAAATTCTGTCTAAATCATAAAGTCCGACAAGATGGGCAAAACTGTACAAATTGGCTACATGAAATTCTTTGATTATTTTACCACTTATAATTTGAGGTGTTTAGAGTCATCTATAATTGGCCGTTTGTTCATTGCTATTTTCAAGATTAAATGAGAATTAAAATGCAACTGATGCGCAAACAGAAATTGTCCTTGAATGTTTTGCATGCTACGTGAGTTCTAGGAACCGTATAATAGTGTGCTTGGTCTTTTTAGAAAGCTTATAACATGAACTTCTTTTTAGAAAGCTTATAACATGAACTTATTATCTGGAATTGTTCATAATTTTTTGATGTGTCATTTGTGAACTATGCTTGTCCGATTGCATGACTGCTATGAAAACGTACGATAGCTAAACTAGTAAGCGTTATTTGACTAAACGACTATGTGTAACTTATAAGTTGACATTGGTTTGACTTTATGATAACATTGGCATGACCTACTGATGTAGTTGACCTAGGTTGATCACTTTGACCAAGTTTGACATTTTGTTGACTTGCTTGACTAGTTGACTTCTGTGTTTTGACTTTTACTATACGATTACGTCGGTCTGAGCAATAGGACAACTGAATTGTGAGTCTGTCTTTTGAAACAAAAACTTATGTAACTATAAATGGCACATTTAGGTTGCATTACTTGGTCGTTGAAATTCGACTACTGTTGTGTGACGACCCGGAGATTTCCGACTAAATTTAAACTTAATCTTTATATGATTTCGATACGATAAGCAAAGTATGTAATGTTAAGTCTAGAAAATTTTGAAACGATGTTCATATATTCAATTGACCTTCGACTGCTCTCGACGATTCACGAACAATTAATTGTAAATAGATATGTGTGTATGTATATATAAATAATAATTCGAAATATAATTTGAAGTATTATATGTTGTTGTTATAAAAAAATTAATAAAATAAAAATAGGATATTATAATAATTTTTATTTAAAATATATCTATATATGTAAATAAAGTATATTAAAAATAAATATTAAATGATTGTAATACTCGTCTGATGTTCCGGTTGATATTAAGTAAGTTAAATTCAAACATATGTAATTTTAAAATAAACGGTGATACGGAAATGAGTAACATAAATTTTAGGCTTATTAAAAATGTATTTAGGAACTATTTGTTGAATTTTAAAATTTTTTATATTCTACTTGGAGTTGGGAGTGAATAATTAATGTAATTTTTATTTAATAGTTAATATTCGAATTTTGTACCATAATGACCAAAATAAATAAATATAGTTAATTTAAAAATATGAGATTTTTCTGAACACTTTTATCCGCCAATGATTTAACAAAGGAGTATAATATTGCAGTCCGTAAAAACTGTCTAGGAAAAATCTAAATCTTAGGCTGCTTTCTATTTCAATTCAAACGTTATTAAAAGATAGAAATATACATTTGAAAAGTTGATTGGATATATATATAGTGTTTGTGTTTTTACTTTGTTTAACCTGTACGAATGCATATATTCGATTAATGACTTTCTGTTTTAAATCACTCTCTCACATTAAGATATATGAAACAATCCATCATCCCATTCCTAACTCCATCTATTTCTGGTTCACCCGTCAACTTACAGTCTCCCTTCACTATCTTCACCAACACCAAGAGAACACCATAACCTCCATCAATCTTGAACATCACTTTCTTTTACATTTTCCTAATTCTTTCTGTTTTGTAGGAGCATCAAACGCCACCATGCCAACCTTAATAAACCCAAAACCTCTCTTGATCTTTATAAGCATACCTATATGTTTATGAGCTGTACAAATAGCAAAGAAGTAGACTCAACAAACCAACGTCACCATCAAACCATAATCATAATTACAACATGCCCTATTCGATCCGTTTACAATTCTGATACAACCAACACCCATGATCGTCATAATAAACATCATAGTAAGTTGTTTTGCTTTTGGCATTCGAATTCTCAAACATAAAATAAATCTGTTACACTTAGAAATTTCTATTACTGTTGTGTTTTTCCTATTATTTATCGAGTAAATCACACCATCACCTTGAATAATCATCACCATGAACTTTAATGGTAAGCCACTAAACATCCATCATAAAACCATGAAACTCATCACCATGGTTACTACGTACTAGCGGTTTACTTGTTGTTTCTTAATCTATTCACCGTTGGAACAACACCATCGAAACAAACGTCACTATCTAGTACTCGTTTCTTTTCTATTTTAAAATCGCAATACCAAACCACCACCATTAACGAACCACCCTAACTACATATCACCATCATTTCCTAGTCCTAGCTCGAACAAACGGCTGCTATAACCTGTCTGTCTCTGTTGGAGTAATTGCTGCCAATAGTCATTTTCTTCTACTTCTGTCTCAGTCACAACGAACCAAACAAACTCCCACCTTCAACTCAAATTGAAACCTATTTTTTTAACAACCCATCAACACCTTCATGCTCGAATTTTTTTTTTCTGTTTTACTTATAACGAATCACGCTACTACTGCCTGCTGTTGATTCTATTTCCAAAACTGCAACGAACCTATGATGGTAACAATTATATTTAACGGCACTTAGGGGAGGTGATGAAATGAGTAGAATATGTTTACAATTTAAAGATGGTCAACATGGATATATATTCCCATTTAATTTATAAGCATTATAAAAAGTAGGCAAATGGTATATGATGGAAATTAATGGCAGACATATTAAAAGCAAGTGGGACGTTTAGTTGTTTCCCTTTTGAACAGAGTTTCTTTTTCATATGTGATATTGAGCCATGAATTGAAACAAGTTAGTGGGAATTTTAAGATTAGGTAGGGTTCTTATGTGAAAGCGATTTGTAGAAAGTGGAATTATGAGCTGGACTCCTTTGGGTAGGCTGCAAGAATTCTAAGCAACTTCCATTTGAAAAAGGGCCGAATGTTTGTAATTTCTGTTTGGCCGAATTGACTGTTCTTCTTGTGGGCCGAATACTTATTTTGTCTTGTTGGGCTGAACTGAATTATTTTCAGTTGGACCGTGAGATTTAGCTATTTGGCCGATGGCCTTTACTTTGTTGTTGGGCCAAGTTCTACTTAGACTTTTGGGCAAGGTAAACATGGGCCACGGCTTACAGCCCATCAAATATTCTGTTAATTCCTGATCGACAACGCACCATACTTTATTTAAGGTTGATAATGATAGGGTTATGATAATGATAGTGAAGATCATGATGATGACTATACTATGATAATTGTGATATGATGATTAATGACGATTAAGTTAATATATGATGACGATGATCGTAATTAATAGATAAGATAGTAGAGATTGGGATTAATTATGAAGATGATGAAGAGATAAGTGGGTTTAAGTTATGAAGAAGATGACTGGGTTATACGCGTTTAAATATATTAGTGTAGTGATAAATTCAGAAAAACAGAAATGGCTAGATGGTTAAGGGCGTTATCGGGACGTCGCGAGTTCAAACCTGGACTTGGACATTTTTTTTAAAGGGCTACTCCTTTGAGGTAGCTATTACTAATACTCTTATTATTATTATTTCATTATCATTTTTTTATTGTTATTATTATTATTATTATTATTATTATTATTATTATTATTATTATTATTATTATTTATATTTATTATTGATTGTTATTAAGTAATTATTATAATTATCAATATTAGGAATAAAATTGTTAGTATAATTAATATTATTATCATTATTATTATTATTAAACTATATAGTATTATTATTAATATGACTATTAAAATTTCTATTAGAATCATCATTTTTATTAAAAGTACCATTATTATTTAAAATATTATTTTTATAAAAACTAACATTGTTATCTTATCATTATTACCTTTTCATTAACATTATTATTATTAATAACATTACTTTTATTATTAGTATTATTATCAAAACTATTAATAGCAGTAACATTACTAAATCTAATTACCTTTAGTATTATTATTATTATCATAAAAAGATACAAATTTTAATTTATTATTATTGATATTATTTTACCAAATAAATAGCTATATAAGAATATAAGAATATATTTAAAACATATCGCATAACAACGTTAATATTTTCATAATAAATATTAATTATTTATTTAAAGTATATAAAATAAATATAGTTAATATAGTTACCAATGAAACATACAAGTTACTAAAATAACAATTAATAGTAATATCCAAACTTGTTCGATTACAAGTATATGCTTTAATAAATATATGAATAATATAGGTTCGTGAATCCGAGACCAACCCTACACTTGTTCAATGACGTCATATGTATTTTTACTACAAAATACAGTATGGTGAGTTTCATTTGCCTTTTTGCCCTTTACATTTTTGGGATGAGAATACATGCGCAATTTTTATAACTGTTTTACGAAATAGACACAAGTACTTAAAACTACATTGTATGGTTGAATTATTAAACCGAATATCGCCCCTTCAAGTCTGGTAACCTAAGAATTAGGGAAATGGCCCCTAATTGACGCGAATCCTAAAGATAGATCTATCGGGCCCAACGAGCCCCATCCAGGGTATGGATGCTTTAGTACTTCGAGGTATTATTTAGTATATTAGCTGCGCGCTGTATACTGGGGGATATTCTATAGGCATCTTGTTAAGGTCGGTTACCAGGTGCTCAATCCATATGAATGATTTTTATCTCTATGCAGTTTGCGAAATGCCTGATACGAGATGTGTATTTATGGAATTAAAATCTTGTGGTCTATTAAAATTATGGAAATGATTGATTATGATAAACCTATGAACTCACCAACCTTTTGGTTGACACTTTAAAGCATGTTTATTCTCAGGTATGAAATAAATCTTCCACTGTGCATTTGCTCATTTTAGAGATATTACTTGGAGTCATTCATGACATATTTCAAAAGATGTTGCATTCGAGTCGTTGAGTTCATCAAGAATATTATTAAGTCAATTATAGTTGGATATATTATGAAACGGTATGCATGCTGTCAACTTTCGATGTAATGAAAGTTTGTCTTTCAAAAGCGAATGCCATATTTATAAAATGTATCATATAGAGGTCAAGTACCTCGCGATGTAACCAAATGTAATGTATTCGTCCAGATGGATTAGGACGGGTCGTTATATGTTGCTTGTGATTTGTCAAGTGCACTCAAGGTGAGTTTACAGTCACATACATTTTTACTTTTTGGGATGAGATAACATGCTGATTTTTAAACTGTTTTACGCATTAGACACGAGTATAACTTGAAATGTCCCGTTCTTATTGATTAAAAACGTTCCATATTAATTGATTTCGTTGCGAGGTTTTGACCTCTATATGAGACGTTTTTCAAAGACTGCATTCATTTTTAAAACAAACCATAACCTTTATTTTATAAATAAAGGTTTAAAAAGCTTTACGTAGATTATCAAATAATGATAATCTAAAATATCCTGTTTACACACGACCATTACATAATGGTTTACAATACAAATATGTTACATCGAAATCAGTTTCTTGAATGCAGTTTTTACACAATATCATACAAACATGGACTCCAAATCTTGTCCTTATTTTAGTATGCAACAGCGGAAGCTCTTAATATTCACCTGAGAATAAACATGCTTTAAACATCAACAAAAATGTTGGTGAGTTATAGGTTTAACCTATATATAACAAATCGTAACAATAGACCACAAGATTTTTATATTTCAATACACATCCCATACATAGAGATAAAAATCATTCATATGGTGAACACCTGGTAACCGACATTAACAAGATGCATATATAAGAATATCCCCATCATTCCGGGACACCCTTCGGATATGATATAAATTTCGAAGTACTAAAGCATCCGGTACTTTGGATGGGGTTTGTTAGGCCCAATAGATCTATCTTTAGGATTCGCGTCAATTAGGGTGTCTGTTCCCTAATTCTTAGATTACCAGACTTAATAAAAAGGGGCATATTCGATTTCGATAATTCAACCATAGAATGTAGTTTCACGTACTTGTGTCTATTTTGTAAATCATTTATAAAACCTGCATGTATTCTCATCCCAAAAATATTAGATTTTAAAAGTGGGACTATAACTCACTTTCACAGATTTTTACTTCGTCGGGAAGTAAGACTTGGCCACTGGTTGATTCACGAACCTATAACAATATATACATATATATCAAAGTATGTTCAAAATATATTTACAACACTTTTAATATATTTTGATGTTTTAAGTTTATTAAGTCAGCTGTCCTCGTTAGTAACCTACAACTAGTTGTCCACAGTTAGATGTACAGAAATAAATCGATAAATATTATCTTGAATCAATCCACGACCCAGTGTATACGTATCTCAGTATTGATCACAACTCAAACTATATATATTTTGGAATCAACCTCAACCCTGTATAGCTAACTCCAACATTCACATATAGAGTGTCTATGGTTGTTCCGAAATATATATAGATGTGTCGACATGATAGGTCGAAACATTGTATACGTGTCTATGGTATCTCAAGATTACATAATATACAATACAAATTGATTAAGTTATGGTTGGAATAGATTTGTTACCAATTTTCACGTAGCTAAAATGAGAAAAATTATCCAATCTTGTTTTACCCATAACTTCTTCATTTTAAATCCGTTTTGAGTGAATCAAATTGCTATGGTTTCATATTGAACTCTATTTTATGAATCTAAACAGAAAAGTATAGGTTTATAGTCGGAAAAATAAGTTACAAGTCGTTTTTGTAAAGGTAGTCATTTCAGTCGAAAGAACGACGTCTAGATGACCATTTTAGAAAACATACTTCCACTTTGAGTTTAATCATAATTTTTGGATATAGTTTCATGTTCATAATAAAAATCATTTTCTCAGAATAACAACTTTAAAATCAAAGTTTATCATAGTTTTTAATTAACTAACCCAAAACAGCCCGCGGTGTTACTACGACGGCGTAAATCCGGTTTTACGGTGTTTTTCGTGTTTCCAGGTTTTAAATCATTAAGTTAGCATATCATATAGATATAGAACATGTGTTTAGTTGATTTTAAAAGTCAAGTTAGAAGGATTAACTTTTGTTTGCGAACAAGTTTAGAATTAACTAAACTATGTTCTAGTGATTACAAGTTTAAACCTTCGAATAAGATAGCTTTATATGTATGAATCGAATGATGTTATGAACATCATTACTACCTTAAGTTCCTTGGATAAACCTACTGGAAAAGAGAAAAATGGATCTAGCTTCAATGGATCCTTGGATGGCTCGAAGTTCTTGAAGCAGAATCATGACACGAAAACAAGTTCAAGTAAGATCATCACTTGAAATAAGATTGTTATAGTTATAGAAATTGAACCAAAGTTTGAATATGATTATTACCTTGTATTAGAATGATAACCTACTGTAAGAAACAAAGATTTCTTGAGGTTGGATGATCACCTTACAAGATTGGAAGTGAGCTAGCAAACTTGAAAGTATTCTTGATTTTATGAAACTAGAACTTTTGGAATTTATGAAGAACACTTAGAACTTGAAGATAGAACTTGAGAGAGATCAATTAGATGAAGAAAATTGAAGAATGAAAGTGTTTGTAGGTGTTTTTGGTCGTTGGTGTATGGATTAGATATAAAGGATATGTAATTTTGTTTTCATGTAAATAAGTCATGAATGATTACTCATATTTTTGTAATTTTATGAGATATTTCATGCTAGTTGCCAAATGATGGTTCCCACATGTGTTAGGTGACTCACATGGGCTGCTAAGAGCTGATCATTGGAGTGTATATACCAATAGTACATACATCTAAAAGCTGTGTATTGTACGAGTACGAATACGGGTGCATACGAGTAGAATTGTTGATGAAACTGAACGAGGATGTAATTGTAAGCATTTTTGTTAAGTAGAAGTATTTTGATAAGTGTATTGAAGTCTTTCAAAAGTTTATAAATACATATTAAAACACTACATGTATATACATTTTAACTGAGTCGTTAAGTCATCGTTAGTCGTTACATGTAAGTGTTGTTTTGAAACCTTTAGGTTAACGATCTTGTTAAATGTTGTTAACCCAATGTTTATAATATCAAATGAGATTTTAAATTATAATATTATCATGATATTATCATGTATGAATATCTCTTAATATGATATATATACATTAAATGCCTTTACAACGATAATCGTTACATATATGTCTCGTTTAAAAATCATTAAGTTAGTAGTCTTGTTTTTACATATGTAGTTCATTGTTAATATACTTTATGATATGTTTTCTTATCATAGTATCATGTTAACTATATATATATATATATATCCATATATATGTCATCATATAGTTTTTACAAGTTTTAACGTTCGTGAATCACCGATCAACTTGGGTGGTCAATTGTCTATATGAAACATATTTCAATTAATCAAGTCTTAACAAGTTTGATTGCTTAACATGTTGGAAACATTTAATCATGTAAATATCAATCTCAATTAATATATATAAACATGGAAAAGTTCGGGTCACTACAGTACCTACCCGTTAAATAAATTTCGTCCCGAAATTTTAAGCTGTTGAAGGTGTTGACGAATCTTCTGGAAATAGATGCGGGTATTTCTTCTTCATCTGATCTTCACGCTCCCAGGTGAACTCGGGTCCTCTACGAGCATTCCATCGAACCTTAACAATTGGTATCTTGTTTTGCTTAAGTCTTTTAACCTCACGATCCATTATTTCGACGGGTTCTTCGATGAATTGAAGTTTTTCGTTGATTTGGATTTCATCTAACGGAATAGTGAGATCTTCTTTAGCAAAACATTTCTTTAAATTCGAGATGTGGAAAGTGTTATGTACAGCCGCGAGTTGTTGAGGTAACTCTAGTCGGTAAGCTACTGGTCCGACACGATCAATAATCTTGAATGGTCCAATATACCTTGGATTTAATTTCCCTCGTTTACCAAATCGAACAACGCCTTTCCAAGGTGCAACTTTAAGCATGACCATCTCTCCAATTTCAAATTCTATATCTTTTCTTTTAATGTCAGCGTAGCTCTTTTGTCGACTTTGGGCGGTTTTCAACCGTTGCTGAATTTGGATGATCTTCTCTGTAGTTTCTTGTATAATCTCCGGACCCGTAATCTGTCTATCCCCCACTTCACTCCAACAAATCGGAGACCTGCACTTTCTACCATAAAGTGCTTCAAACGGCGCCATCTCAATGCTTGAATGGTAGCTGTTGTTGTAGGAAAATTCTGCTAATGGTAGATGTCGATCCCAACTGTTTCCGAAATCAATAACACATGCTCGTAGCATGTCTTCAAGCGTTTGTATCGTCCTTTCGCTCTGCCCATCAGTTTGTGGATGATAGGCAGTACTCATGTCTAGACGAGTTCCTAATGCTTGCTGTAATGTCTGCCAGAATCTTGAAATAAATCTGCCATCCCTATCAGAGATAATAGAGATTGGTATTCCATGTCTGGAGATGACTTCCTTCAAATACAGTCGTGATAACTTCTCCATCTTGTCATCTTCTCTTATTGGCAAGAAGTGTGCTGATTTGGTGAGACGGTCAACTATTACCCAAATAGTATCGAAACCACTTGCAGTCCTTGGCAATTTAGTGATGAAATCCATGGTAATGTTTTCCCATTTCCATTCCGGGATTTCGGGTTGTTGAAGTAGACCTGATGGTTTCTGATGCTCAGCTTTGACCTTAGAACACGTCAAACATTCTCCTACGTATTTAGCAACTTCGGCTTTCATACCCGGCCACCAAAAATGTTTCTTGAGATCCTTGTACATCTTCCCCGTTCCAGGATGTATTGAGTATCTGGTTTTATGAGCTTCTCTAAGTACCATTTCTCTCATATCTCCAAATTTTGGTACCCAAATCCTTTCAGCCCTATACCGGGTTCCGTCTTCCCGAATATTAAGATGCTTCTCCGATCCTTTGGGTATTTCATCCTTTAAATTTCCCTCTTTTAAAACTCCTTGTTGCGCCTCCTTTATTTGAGTAGTAATGTTATTATGAATCATTATATTCATAGATTTTACTCGAATGGGTTCTCTGTCCTTCCTGCTCAAGGCATCGGCTACCACATTTGCCTTCCCCGGGTGGTAACGAATCTCAAAGTCGTAATCATTCAATAATTCAATCCACCTACGCTGCCTCATATTCAGTTGTTTCTGATTAAATATGTGTTGAAGACTTTTGTGGTCGGTATATATAATACTTTTGACCCCATATAAGTAGTGCCTCCAAGTCTTTAATGCAAAAACAACCACGCCTAATTCCAAATCATGCGTCGTATAATTTTGTTCGTGAATCTTCAATTGTCTAGACGCATAAGCAATCACCTTCATTCGTTGCATTAATACACAACCGAGACCTTGCTTTGATGCATCACAATAAATCACAAAATCATCATTCCCTTCAGGCAATGACAATATAGCTGCCGTAGTTAGCTTTTTCTTCAATAACTGAAACGCTTTCTCTTGTTCATCATTCCATTCAAATTTCTTCCCTTTATGCGTTAATGCAGTCAAGGGTTTTGCTATTCTGGAAAAGTCTTGGATGAACCTTCTGTAGTAACCAGCTAGTCCTAAAAACTGGCGTATGTGTTTCGGAGTTTTCGGGGTTTCCCACTTTTCAACAGTTTCTATCTTTGCCGGATCCACCTTAATACCTTCTTTGTTCACTATGTGACCGAGGAATTGAACTTCTTCCAACCAAAATGCACACTTTGAAAACTTAGCGTACAATTCTTCCTTCCTCAATACTTCTAACACCTTTCTCAAATGTTCCCCGTGTTCTTGGTCATTCTTTGAGTAAATAAGTATGTCATCAATGAAAACAATGACAAACTTGTCAAGGTATGGTCCACACACTCGGTTCATAAGGTCCATGAACACAGCTGGTGCATTAGTTAAACCAAACGGCATGACCATAAACTCGTAATGACCGTAACGTGTTCTGAAAGCAGTCTTTGGAATATCATCTTCTTTCACCCGCATTTGATGATACCCGGAACGTAAGTCAATCTTTGAATAAACAGACGAGCCTTGTAGTTGATCAAATAAGTCGTCGATTCTCGGTAGTGGGTAGCGGTTCTTGATGGTAAGTTTGTTCAACTCTCGGTAGTCGATACACAACCTGAATGTACCATCTTTCTTCTTGACAAACAAAACAGGAGCTCCCCACGGTGATGTGCTTGGTCGAATGAAACCACGCTCTAAAAGTTCTTGTAATTGGCTTTGTAGTTCTTTCATCTCGCTGGGTGCGAGTCTGTAAGGAGCACGAGCTATTGGTGCAGCTCCTGGTACAAGATCTATTTGAAATTCAACGGATCGATGTGGGGGTAATCCCGGTAATTCTTTCGGAAATACATCAGGAAATTCTTTTGCGACGGGAACATCATTGATGCTCTTTTCTTCAGTTTGTACTTTCTCGACGTGTGCTAGAACAGCATAGCAACCTTTTCTTATTAGTTTTTGTGCCTTCAAATTACTAATAAGATGTAGCTTCGTGTTGCCCTTTTCTCCGTACACCATTAAGGGTTTTCCTTTTTCTCGTATAATGCGAATTGCATTTTTGTAACAAACGATCTCCGCTTTCACTTCTTTCAACCAGTCCATACCGATTATCACATCAAAACTCCCTAACTCTACTGGTATCAAATCAATCTTAAATGTTTCGCTAACCAGTTTAATTTCTCGATTCCGACATATATTATTTGCTGAAATTAATTTACCATTTGCTAATTCGAGTAAAAATTTACTATCCAAAGGCGTCAATGGACAACTTAATTTAGCACAAAAATCTCTACTCATATAGCTTCTATCCGCACCCGAATCAAATAAAACGTAAGCAGATTTATTGTCAATAAGAAACGTACCCGTAACAAGCTCCGGGTCTTCCTGTGCCTCTGCCGCATTAATATTGAAAACTCTTCCACGGCCTTGTCCATTCGTGTTCTCCTGGTTCGGGCAATTTCTAATAATGTGGCCCGGTTTTCCACATTTATAACAAACTACATTGGCATAACTTGCTCCGACACTACTTGCTCCGCCATTACTCGTTCCGACACCATTTGTTCCTTTCGTTCTATTAACCCCTGGTCCGTAGACCTCACACTTCGCCGCGCTATGACCATTTCTTTTACACTTGTTGCAAAATTTGGTGCAGAACCCCGAGTGATTCTTTTCACACCTTTGGCATAGCTGCTTCTGATTGTTGTTGTTGTTGCGGTTATTATTGTTGTTGGGATGATTGTTGTAGTTGCTGTTGTTGTTGTTGTTGTTGTTGTTGTTGGGCCGTTTGTTGTAGTTGCGATTGATGTTGCGATTGTTGGGATAATTGTTGCGATTATTGTTGTAATTGCTGTTGTTGTTGTATTGGTGATTCTTATCACCGTTTTCCTCCCACTTTCTTTTGACTTGCTTTACATTGGCCTCTTCAGCAGTCTGTTCTTTAATTCTTTCTTCAATCTGGTTCACTAGTTTGTGAGCCATTCTACATGCCTGTTGTATGGAGGCGGGCTCATGTGAACTTATATCTTCTTGGATTCTTTCCGGTAATCCTTTCACAAACGCGTCGATCTTCTCTTCCTCATCTTCGAATGCTCCCGGACACAATAGGCACAATTCTGTGAATCGTCTTTCGTACGTGGTAATATCAAATCCTTGGGTTCGTAACCCTCTAAGTTCTGTCTTGAGCTTATTGACCTCGGTTCTGGGACGGTACTTCTCGTTCATCAAGTGCTTGAATGCTGACCACGGTAGTGCGTACGCATCATCTTGTCCCACTTGCTCTAGATAGGTATTCCACCATGTTAACGCAGAACCTGTGAAGGTATGCGTAGCGTACTTCACTTTGTCCTCTTCGGTACACTTACTTATGGCAAACACCGATTCAACCTTCTCGGTCCACCGTTTCAATCCGATCGGTCCTTCGGTTCCATCAAATTCCAAAGGTTTGCAGGCAGTGAATTCTTTGTAGGTGCATCCTACATGATTTCCTGTACTGCTAGATCCAAGGTTATTGTTGGTATGTAGCGCAGCCTGTACTGCGGCTATGTTTGAAGCTAGAAAAGTACGGAATTCCTCTTCATTCATATTCACGGTGTGTCGAGTAGTCGGTGCCATTTCCTTCAAAATAGTTAAATGGAACAAGTTAATCATACAGAATATTAAGAGTAGTTAATAGTATTTCGTAGCATAATATGAACTCATTTATAAAAGCTTTTTCTTCATATTAGCGTTTTATAAGTTTAAATTCGGGTAGTACCTACCCGTTAAGTTCATACTTAGTAGCTAATATACAATTCAACTACTACAATTCTATATGAAAAACTGATTATAATAATATTTCGCGTTCAAACTTTTATACAATATTTTACAAACTTACAATACCGCTTATTTTACATAAAGCATGAAATATAGCACACAATAACTTTGATACAAGATAGTTGTGAAGACAATTCTAGCTAGTACACAAGTCGTTCAGCAAAGGCAATAAAGACACGTAATTCATACGTCCAGAAACAAGTCATGCATTCTGGTTTTACTAGGACTACTTCCCATCCTTGGTCTTGTGCAACATAACCGTTATGGCCATTGATAAGACAGCGTGTTGTAACGTCATCAAAGGGACGAGGGTTACGTAATGTCCAACAGTCCCGTAATAATCTAAAAACCTCATTTCTTACCCCAATTACCGACTCCGTCACTTGTGGAAACGTTTTGTTTAATAGTTGTAGCCCGATGTTCTTGTTCTCACTTTGGTGAGAAGCGAACATTACTAATCCGTAAGCATAACATGCTTCTTTATGTTGCATGTTAGCCGCTTTTTCTAAATCACGAAGTCCAATATTCGGATATATTGAGTCAAAATAATTTCTTAACCCGTTGCGTAAAATAGCATTTGGGTTCCCCGCAATATATGCGTCAAAGTAAACACATCGTAACTTATGGGTTTCCCAATGTGATATCCCCCATCTTTCAAACGAAAGTCTCTTATAAACCAAGACATTCTTGGAACGTTCTTCGAATGTCTTACAAACTGATCTCGCCTTAAATAGTTGTGCCGAAGAATTCTGGCCGACTCTAGACAAGATTTCATCAATCATGTCTCCGGGTAGGTCTCTTAAAATATTGGGTTGTCTATCCATTTTGTGTTTTTAAACTGTAAAATAGACAAGAGTTAGATTCATAAAAAAAAATACTTATTAATACAAGCAATTTTTACATATATCATAAAGCATAAGAACACTATATTACATATATTACACCACACGAATACAACTATCTTATTCCGACTCGCTCGTTTCTTCTTCTTCGGTTTTGGTTCGTTTTGCCAAGTTTCTAGGGATATATGATGTTCCCCTAATACGAGCCGTCGTTGTCCACATTGGTTTAGAAAAACCTGGTGGTTTAGAGGTTCCCGGGTCATTGTTACAACTTAAGGACTTCGGGGGTTGACGATACATATAAAGTTCATCGGGGTTGGAATTAGATTTCTCTATTTTTATGCCCTTTCCCTTATTATTTTCTTTTGCCTTTTTAAATTCAGTTGGGGTAATTTCTATAACATCATCGGAATTCTCGTCGGAATCCGATTCATCGGAAAATTGGTAATCCTCCCAATATTTTGCTTCCTTGGCGGAAACACCATTGACCATAATTAACTTTGGTCGGTTGGTTGAGGATTTTCTTTTACTTAACCGTTTTATTATTTCCCCCACCGGTTCTATTTCTTCATCCGGTTCCGATTCTTCTTCCGATTCCGATTCTTCTTCCGGTTCCGACTCTTCTTCCGGTTCCTCTTCGGGAACTTGTGAATCAGTCCACAAATCATTCCAATTTACATTTGACTCTTCATTATTATTAGGTGAGTCAATGGGACTTGTTCTAGAGGTAGACATCTATCACATAATATCAAACACGTTAAGAGATTAATATATCACATAATATTCATATGTTAAAAATATATAGTTTCCAACAAAAATGTTAAGCAATCATTTTTAAAGAAAACACGGTCGAAGTCCAGACTCACTAATGCATCCTAACAAACTCGATAAGACACACTAATGCAAATTTTCTGGTTCTCTAAGACCAACGCTCGGATACCAACTGAAATGTCCCGTTCTTATTGATTAAAAACGTTCCATATTAATTGATTTCGTTGCGAGGTTTTGACCTCTATATGAGACGTTTTTCAAAGACTGCATTCATTTTTAAAACAAACCATAACCTTTATTTTATAAATAAAGGTTTAAAAAGCTTTACGTAGATTATCAAATAATGATAATCTAAAATATCCTGTTTACACACGACCATTACATAATGGTTTACAATACAAATATGTTACATCGAAATCAGTTTCTTGAATGCAGTTTTTACACAATATCATACAAACATGGACTCCAAATCTTGTCCTTATTTTAGTATGCAACAGCGGAAGCTCTTAATATTCACCTGAGAATAAACATGCTTTAAACATCAACAAAAATGTTGGTGAGTTATAGGTTTAACCTATATATAACAAATCGTAACAATAGACCACAAGATTTTTATATTTCAATACACATCCCATACATAGAGATAAAAATCATTCATATGGTGAACACCTGGTAACCGACATTAACAAGATGCATATATAAGAATATCCCCATCATTCCGGGACACCCTTCGGATATGATATAAATTTCGAAGTACTAAAGCATCCGGTACTTTGGATGGGGTTTGTTAGGCCCAATAGATCTATCTTTAGGATTCGCGTCAATTAGGGTGTCTGTTCCCTAATTCTTAGATTACCAGACTTAATAAAAAGGGGCATATTCGATTTCGATAATTCAACCATAGAATGTAGTTTCACGTACTTGTGTCTATTTTGTAAATCATTTATAAAACTTGCATGTATTCTCATCCCAAAAATATTAGATTTTAAAAGTGGGACTATAACTCACTTTCACAGATTTTTACTTCGTCGGGAAGTAAGACTTGGCCACTGGTTGATTCACGAACCTATAACAATATATACATATATATCAAAGTATGTTCAAAATATATTTACAACACTTTTAATATATTTTGATGTTTTAAGTCAGCTGTCCTCGTTAGTAACCTACAACTAGTTGTCCACAGTTAGATGTACAGAAATAAATCGATAAATATTATCTTGAATCAATCCACGACCCAGTGTATACGTATCTCAGTATTGATCACAACTCAAACTATATATATTTTGGAATCAACCTCAACCCTGTATAGCTAACTCCAACATTCACATATAGAGTGTCTATGGTTGTTCCGAAATATATATAGATGTGTCGACATGATAGGTCGAAACATTGTATACGTGTCTATGGTATCTCAAGATTACATAATATACAATACAAGTTGATTAAGTTATGGTTGGAATAGATTTGTTACCAATTTTCACGTAGCTAAAATGAGAAAAATTATCCAATCTTGTTTTACCCATAACTTCTTCATTTTAAATCCGTTTTGAGTGAATCAAATTGCTATGGTTTCATATTGAACTCTATTTTATGAATCTAAACAGAAAAGTATAGGTTTATAGTCGGAAAAATAAGTTACAAGTCGTTTTTGTAAAGGTAGTCATTTCAGTCGAAAGAACGACGTCTAGATGACCATTTTAGAAAACATACTTCCACTTTGAGTTTAATCATAATTTTTGGATATAGTTTCATGTTCATAATAAAAATCATTTTCTCAGAATAACAACTTTAAAATCAAAGTTTATCATAGTTTTTAATTAACTAACCCAAAACAGCCCGCGGTGTTACTACGACGGCGTAAATCCGGTTTTACGGTGTTTTTCGTGTTTCCAGGTTTTAAATCATTAAGTTAGCATATCATATAGATATAGAACATGTGTTTAGTTGATTTTAAAAGTCAAGTTAGAAGGATTAACTTTTGTTTGCGAACAAGTTTAGAATTAACTAAACTATGTTCTAGTGATTACAAGTTTAAACCTTCGAATAAGATAGCTTTATATGTATGAATCGAATGATGTTATGAACATCATTACTACCTTAAGTTCCTTGGATAAACCTACTGGAAAAGAGAAAAATGGATCTAGCTTCAATGGATCCTTGGATGGCTCGAAGTTCTTGAAGCAGAATCATGACACGAAAACAAGTTCAAGTAAGATCATCACTTGAAATAAGATTGTTATAGTTATAGAAATTGAACCAAAGTTTGAATATGATTATTACCTTGTATTAGAATGATAACCTACTGTAAGAAACAAAGATTTCTTGAGGTTGGATGATCACCTTACAAGATTGGAAGTGAGCTAGCAAACTTGAAAGTATTCTTGATTTTATGAAACTAGAACTTTTGGAATTTATGAAGAACACTTAGAACTTGAAGATAGAACTTGAGAGAGATCAATTAGATGAAGAAAATTGAAGAATGAAAGTGTTTGTAGGTGTTTTTGGTCATTGGTGTATGGATTAGATATAAAGGATATGTAATTTTGTTTTCATGTAAATAAGTCATGAATGATTACTCATATTTTTGTAATTTTATGAGATATTTCATGCTAGTTGCCAAATGATGGTTCCCACATGTGTTAGGTGACTCACATGGGCTGCTAAGAGCTGATCATTGGAGTGTATATACCAATAGTACATACATCTAAAAGCTGTGTATTGTACGAGTACGAATACGGGTGCATACGAGTAGAATTGTTGATGAAACTGAACGAGGATGTAATTGTAAGCATTTTTGTTAAGTAGAAGTATTTTGATAAGTGTATTGAAGTCTTTCAAAAGTTTATAAATACATATTAAAACACTACATGTATATACATTTTAACTGAGTCGTTAAGTCATCGTTAGTCGTTACATGTAAGTGTTGTTTTGAAACCTTTAGGTTAACGATCTTGTTAAATGTTGTTAACCCAATGTTTATAATATCAAATGAGATTTTAAATTATGATATTATCATGATATTATCATGTATGAATATCTCTTAATATGATATATATACATTAAATGCCTTTACAACGATAATCGTTACATATATGTCTCGTTTAAAAATCATTAAGTTAGTAGTCTTGTTTTTACATATGTAGTTCATTGTTAATATACTTTATGATATGTTTTCTTATCATAGTATCATGTTAACTATATATATATATATATATATCCATATATATGTCATCATATAGTTTTTACAAGTTTTAACGTTCGTGAATCACCGATCAACTTGGGTGGTCAATTGTCTATATGAAACATATTTCAATTAATCAAGTCTTAACAAGTTTGATTGCTTAACATGTTGGAAACATTTAATCATGTAAATATCAATCTCAATTAATATATATAAACATGGAAAAGTTCGGGTCACTACATAACTGAACATTCACTATGAGCTTGATCCAAAAGCCTGTAGCTTGAATATATTAATTACTTTGTAAGGCTCGAACTATAAGGACGGTACCGTAGGTTTGACAAACCTCACTCAACGAACTAGGGTGCTTATAACTTTGTTACCAAATGCTTGATATGCGTTTGCAATATGGGGTAAAGGAAGACGTGTAGCGCATTTAAGCTATCCGCGAGTTAAAGCTTTATATTCAAGTGCTCATGATTGTTGTATAACTTTTATTGTTTTGAACTGAATCTCGTGGTCTAACAATGATAAACTGATTTACTTAAATATGTAGATTCACTCAATATTTTTGTTGATCGTTTTCATGTTTTATCTCAGGTTCTTAAAGGTATTAACTTCCGCATTGCTTTGATGACTATGTGCTACGTGGTTCATACACTGGATTGGAGTCCAACATGGGTCTTTTTGTCATGAACTATTATAATCACATTTGAAACTGTTCTTATTAAATAATGTTTATGAATTATTTACTATTGTCATTACATTAAATGTTTTTGAATTATTTTACTTTAATGATAATGCTTTTGAAATAAATGAGATTACTTGTCGAAAAACGTCTCATATAGAGGGCGTAACCGTTAACTCTGGGACCAGAAGTTAATATTCTGTTAGTGTGTTCTGACGGGTTGTTACACTGTATGTGGCAACACTTAGTGGTTGCGGCTTCTGCTTGTGCTATTGGTGACTTTCTTTCGGCCATTAGTGGCAACCGACGTCAGATGGTGGCGGTTTGTTACTGATGAAGCTGTTGGCATCTGTTAGTGGTAGCGGGTAGCCTGAAGTGGTACTGGTGGTGGCTGGTTGCCGCTTGTTGGCGACTGGAGTTGCTAGTTTGTAATGTACTTAGAGAAATCTAATGGTGATTATGCTTTGGGTTCTGTTCGGTTACTGCTCGTTTAATTCATTCATTCCTTTTTCCCGTCTTCGAGTCTTTAGTGGGTTTGGTATTGTTGCCGACGTAGTTGATTTTGTTGACTTCAAAAAATAGGCCTCTGTTTAGGTGTATTGTGGTTGCTCGATGAATGGTTTGAATATGCGATTTTTGAGGAGTGAAGTTGTTGGGTTGGATACGGGATTGGAGTTATGTATACATTTTATGATTAGGTTTGGTGAATTGTTTGTATGCAATTTCAATTGTAATTTCAATATTGCTCGCTCTGTATTTCAATGTTGTCGTTCATGGTGTTTAGAACGAATAGAGTGAGAGTCAATGAGCTTGGTTGTTTATGACCAAGTACCTCCACAACAAATCATCATAATCTGCTCAACGTTGTTCCACCGGATCCTTTGTTCCACCGGATCCTTTGTTCTATTAATATTTCAAAAAAAGAAAATATATATATATATATATATATATATATATATATGTGTGTGTGTGTGTGTGTAAATATATGTGTGTGTGTGTATATATATATATATATGTGTGTGTGTGTGTGTGTGTATATATATATATATATTGAGAAAATTAACACCAACGAATTTAAAGTCGAGAGTAATCTAGTTGACTTCAACCCGTTGCATTATACAATATACTAATTGCCGTAACGGTTTCCCTCACTAATCAACACTGTTCACCTGTAGCACTATACTAATCTCTTGTAGCACTGTAGCATTATACTACTTCTTCCTAACTATTCGTCACTGTAGACCTTTCTACATCTCTCTCTCTCTCTCTCCAAAAACAAATAACCCAAACTTTCTCAATGACCAACCACTCCACATCCTCCCCGTATTAGCAGTCGCCAACACCACCAACGACTTTCGATGATGTTTTTCATCCCTATTATTGTTGATCGGCGATGGTTTTCTTTGCTATTGCCACCGACTTTTATGAGCGATGGCTCCGATGGTTGTTTTCTGTTCACTATGTATTCGATAGTTAATTCATGTTCATCGATCGTTCTGATGGTTAATTTCCGTTCATCGATTGTTGTTATTGTGGTTGATTTTGGCCATTTATGTATGCTAATCTGGGATTCTTCGTTGCAATAGATGATTGTTGCGTTGGTTTTTTTATGGTAACTTCCTGTTACCAGCCCCGGGAAATATGGATGAAAGTGTGACAACCCGGAAATTTCCGACCAAATTTAAACTTTAATCTTTATATATTCCCGACACGATAAGCAAAGTTGTAAGTTGAATCTCAAAGATTTTTAAACTGTGTTCATACATTCATTTAAACCTCGACCAAGTTTCTATGATTCACGAACCATTATATGAACGAACATGATTATATATGTGTATGTGTATATATTATAACTTGAAAACATTAACAAAGTATTAGACGTATAATACTTTATATAAACGTATTTGTTTCAAAATATATTCTAATAGTTATCATTGAAATTAAAAGATGATATCAAATGATTGAATTATTAGATACATTGAATTACGATTACGAGTCTCTGTAAGGAGGTCCACTTTGATTTGGAAAACATTTCTTTTTAACGGTATTCGGAATAATTGGTAAAGTGATTTATTAGAAAGAATAAAAGTGTCAATTAACGGGAACTTGACAAGGGTTAGTGGAGATTCCCGTTTGATTTTCAATTTATGCTGTACAATAATTGTCTCGTGACTTTTGATAAGTTAAACTATTAAACTTATATATTAATTAAGATGGAAGTAAAATTGTAGAATATAGATAACTTAGAAGATGGATATTGACAAGTTAAATAGATCGACATTTTACATTAAGATGATTCCTTACGTTTGATTTTTCCTTTAGACTTAATCCTACGAGTCATGATTAAAATGGAAATTAAAACCTTGAAACCTGATATGATTCATATATGATTTTACTTTCTTAAACGAAAACGTCTTTTCGATATAATAGACTTTTATTATTAAAAACGTCTTATGACATAACAGCTTCTACTATTATAACCTTTGTAATAAGATGATTTTGGAATATAAAATAATTTGGTTATTAAAATGTTTTATGAACGATTATATATAAATGAACTATATCAATTTTAAACTTTAAAATACAAATGTTACGAAATAGTAATTCTTAACATTTAAAAGATTTCTAAATATATAAGTTTTGAATGACATTAGTTTTGAAAAACTATATTAAGTAAATAGTTCAAATTTATATTCCGAAATAAAAATAAAAATATATATAACTTAGTCATAAAACGTCATGATTTAAAATAATATATTTTGATAAACAACGAGTCACTGATTTATAGAAGCAAATGACCACGACGCTCAAATTTTATAAGATACATTTTCATAAAGTAAATTTTTGATAAATAAGTCAAATTATTATTAAAGGTACACGTCGAGTAACGTAAAAGGTTAGTTTTCTAAACATACAAAAGTGCGCTCGAAAAATCGAAAGTGGTACATGAGTCGAGTGACAACGTACATGTCATTTGAGTAAAAATTACATTTTTACCATGCATTTAAATATAATATAATATATAATTAATTATATAGATTAAATATTAATTTATATATAATATTAACTAATAATAAAGACTACGTTGGAAAAACCATGTTCCAAAACCATGTTCCAGTATTTGATCATACGTACGCAAAATATCTATAAAATCAACTCAATCGAGGTTCCAGTTTTTACTCTTTATCTCTCTCACGATATATACACATATATTTATATTATAAATATTATTATTAAGATTAATATTTTTATTAATCTAATTATTATCACTAGAAGTATTATTATTAGTATTAATATACATAAAATACTACGACGAGGTCATGAGCGGGTCATTTCAAGACAAGTTTTGCGAGTAGGATAGGGTTGAGGAAATTATGGGTTATAGCTATGGAGGTGATGAGTAATGTTCATGAGTAGGCTCGCGAGGTCAATCTAGTGATTTTCATCTCTGTTGCGTTTACGTACCTTTCCTGCAATATTGAATCTCAATATTGATACGTGAGTACTCGTAAATAAATTTTTACATACTAATAGTGTATCCCTGACTAGTGCTCGAGAATATAGGATTATGCATGCTTGTATTTTTGATATTGCCCTTAGATAGGTTATGTTGAATCTTTAATTAGTTACACCTGCGATTGAGATAAGGTATAAGATATGCATGTCCTTGGAAAGCTAGCGAAAAATTAAGAACTTTTCCTTTAGAGGTCGAATGGATTCGATGAACGGATTAGAAGTTATAGTCAATTGAACTTTTGATATTATTATTGAAAATGATTATTATCATTCTAGTTTTTACCAAATTATTATTATTATTATTATTATTATTATTATTATTATTATTATTATTATTATTATTATTATTATTATTATTATCAATAAAAAATATTAGCATTAAAAATTGTTATTTTTATTATTATTACTATTGTTAAAGTTATAATTAGTATTATTAGTCATTACAATAGTTATTAGTAATATCATTATCATAACAATTAATATTATTAGTATTATAATATTAAGTAACACTTAATTATTATAACTACTATCATTATCATTAAAATGAACGTGATATAAAAGACGATTTAAAAGCTACTAACAAATCGATTAGGAAATAATGAGTATGAGTATCATGATGAAATTTAAATATTGCAAGACATTGATTTAGATAAAATTATCGTTTTTCATTATTTTTATCACTATTATTATTAAAAGTATTATTAATATTAAAAATATCATTTTTACAAAAGTTATTATTTTTAATAGGAATGTCACTGTTAATATAAATTTCATTAATATCATGAATTAGGATTATCATTTTATCATAATATCATTTTTAGTAAATATAAAAATTAATATTTTATTAATAGGATAATAATAATTATTACTATAAAATAATACAACTTTTACTTATTATTATTATCAATGTTATTTTATCAAATAAATATGTAACACAAATAAGATAATTACCTTAATAAAACCTATCATAATATTTTATGATATTAAATGAAGTTCATAAATTTTATTACTTAAGATATATAAAAGTATATTTTTATTAGAATAAATAAATTATATTATTTACTCTAATAAAATCTTTTAAAAATATTTAAAAATATAAACGACGATATTTAAACTATATAATAATCATGTATAAAATTCGGAAATCATTTTTTTAGTCAAATTGACTTTTGTTGACTTTTGCATATTAGTCTCGAGCATTAGGATTGTGGTACACTATGACTTGACCTAAATTGTTAGACAAATTTTGATCAACATATAAATATATATAATTAATATAGGTTCATGAATCTGAGGCCAACCTTGCACTTGTTCAATGACGTTATATGTATTTTTACTACGAAATACAATGTGTGAGTTTCATTTGCCTTTTTACCCTTTATATTTTTGGCCTGAGAATACATGCGAAATTTTTATAAATGTTTTACGAAATAGACACAAGTAATTGAAACTACATTATATGGGTGAATGATCGAAGCCGAATATGCCTCTTTTGCTTGGTAACCTAAGAATTAGTAAACCGATATACTAATTGACGCGAATCCTAAAGATAGATCTATTGGGCCTAACGAACCCCATCCAAAGTACCGGATGCTTTAGTACTTCGAATTCGTTTATATCATGTCCGAAGGATTTCCCAGAATGATAGGGGATATTCTTATATGCATCTTGTTAATGTCGGTTACCAGGTGTTCACCATATGAATGATTTTTGTCTCTATGCATGGGACGTATATTATGAGAACTGGAAATGAAATTCTTGTGGTCTATTAAAATGATGAAAATGAATGATTATGATAAACTAATGAACTCACCAACCTTTTGGTTGACACTTTAAAGCATGTTTATTCGCAGGTGATAAAGAAATCTTCCGCTGTGCATTTGCTCATTTTAAAGATATTACTTGGAGTCATTCATGGCATATTTCAAAAGACGTTGCATTCAAGTCGTTGAGTTCAATAGAGATTATTATTAAGTAAATGACAGACTAGGTCATTTATAGTTGGATATTATGAAATGGTATGCATGCCTGTAAATTTTCGATGTAAAGAAAGTTGTCTTTTAAAAATGAATGCAATGTTTATAAAATGTATCATATAGAGGTCAAATACCTCGCGATGTAATCAACTATTGAGAATCGTTTATAATGTATATGAACGGGTCCTTTCAGTTGGTATCAGAGCGGTGGTCTTAGCGAACCAAGTCTGCATTAGTGTGTCTAACTGATAAGTCGTTAGGGTGCATTAGTGAGTCTGGACTTCGACCGTGTCTGCATGTCAAAAGTTTTCTTATCATTTCTAGTCGGAAATCATCTGCTTATTATCCTTAGGAAATTACCTGCTTATCATTATTAGTCTAGACACGTCTTGCTACATTAATTGCATGAGTAGTGTATAGACAAAATTCATATCTTAGCGTATCTGTTAAATCATATCTTATCGTATCTGTTACTTTAAACTTTGTCTGACATATCCCGCAAATTCCTCCGTAATCTACGAAATCTTTTGATCTATATATATAGATATCCTATGTAAATGGAATATCACCCGATAGCCGGAAAATCATTTATTATCGAAAAATCCTGTATCCAAACGTACAAAATGGAATTTGTCATCAGTTCAAGTCACTCGAATTCCGAAATGGAATCTCACTCAAGCTCCGAAAGCAGTGTGACCGGAATGGATCAACCAATCAGTCATCACCTATTCTGGATGAATTGGGGATGGGTTCGTAACCTCCTCAATCATTGGAAACAAGAAGAAGGCAATCCTTTCCATCCACCACATTGCCCTCTTGGCGAAGAACCTGAAGCACTTACCGACGAACCTGTTTGAGGCACCATTTTCTCTCTCATTTCCAGGGTATCTCGTC
The DNA here is from genome assembly GCF_046630445.1 of Rutidosis leptorrhynchoides. Classification (NCBI taxonomy): domain Eukaryota; kingdom Viridiplantae; phylum Streptophyta; class Magnoliopsida; order Asterales; family Asteraceae; genus Rutidosis; species Rutidosis leptorrhynchoides. The sequence goes on from NC_092342.1 coordinate 318,970,833, forward strand.
ATGATTATATACTACATCAAATTCTAGATTTTATTTATCCGCTCGTCCGAACCGACAATCACCCTGGTGTAATAGAAGAAGTCAACGAGCTTCGCGCTCGGGTAGTGGCTTTGGAGAATATGGTGCAGAGATTACAAACACCAGCAGCAGCACCAGCATCATAACCAGTACCACCATCATCAACGCCAACAGTACCATTACCACCTCCAACCACAACCGCGTCGTAAACCTCGACTTCACAATCTGTCCCACGAGCGTCAACATCATACACACCATAGATACCAAGGAGTACCAACAACAATAACTGACAAAATATTAATTCATAACTTCATTGGAGAAATATTCCGCGGCGATTATATATTCTCTAAAGTCTTAGAGATTATCTAATCTAGCCCTAACCATAAATCAGTTAAGCGAACCAAAATGATAGAAAGAAGAGTAGAAACCCTGACAAAAATGGTGTGTGATTAACAAGTTAAACTTATTTTACCAACAGTACCGTCAACGTCACCAGCATCGTCAGTACAGTCAACATCAGAATCAACAACACCTATAACATCACAAACTCCGTCAGTTCAAGAATCAATGTGGACATCATTACGAATCAGTAACGCGTATATTGTGTCAACGAGTTATGAAGAATTAACTCATTCCTTCTGAAGAAATTATATGTATATATATATATATATATATATATATATATATATATATATATATATATTTTAAAATAAAAATAAATCTTTCCGTGCTAAGCTATTGTGTGTGAATCTTAACTAATCGGTTAATTCATATTACAAATATGCAATAATGTACGTCCTTCGGCCGCAACTTAACCAGCGTTAACTACAATCTCTATCTCAATTCAACAAATTCCAATTCCTAATAAATCAAGTATATATTTGATTTTACACTTCAGCATTGATGTAACCGAAACTTTTCAGATAACATCATTCGTACTTTGCGAAGTTCACAAGAATTTAACGAAACCCAACATCACATCTCAACAAATAACGAAGTATTGATTCATAATTTCAATATTATTGAAGAAATACTTATGTAATTTCTAAAGCCTTCAAGGGATTATTCAATTCTAGTTCCAACTGTAAATCGAATGAGTTTAATTTAGTATTAACTCATTAAAATCTATGTTACATCTGAAGAGAATATATACATATATATTTTCATAAAGACTGTAATAAAAAAAATTTTAAGATATTAATTGTGAAAATTTTTTTAACGGGTAGGTAATACTCGATATATATATATATATATATATATATATATATATATATATATATATATATATATATATATATATATATATATATATATATATATATATATATATATATATATATTCACAATTAATATGTTACATTCTTCGAATCTGATTATGCAAATTATCAACCATACTTCCTACTTTCACAATAATATACATTCTTTCATATCAAAACAACCATACTCATTCAAACTCAATTACATATTCTGATTTTGAAACCTCAGAATTAAATTCGAGATATAACTGGTACCATCACCTTTAGATTCCTACATCTTTCAAAGCTATATTTTGACTTCAAAACTGTGTTAGAACATCAAATGTATGTTAACGATTACAATCTGTGTTCAAATCCTTTGAAAATTTCTGAAGACACTTCGAATGATGAGCAATCGAGATGATGATCCAACAACATGTTACCCACAGTTATGTACCCGAAAAAAACTCTTGAAACCAAAGTAAAAATTTAAACAACGTATCCGCGTCAGATTCTTTGTCATTTATTAGCAAAAATAACTTTGAGATTCCTTTTCAAAGTAGCCAGTTTTGTCACAGCTCCAACAAGTCAACTTCGAATTTTCAGTCAGACTAACCTTATTATAACCTTGAGATATACACCATCGTTACCGGGGAACCTTTTACATTCCACCACATTATTAGCAGATGTACCAACAACTTCATTACCCTTTGACTTTAGCCTCTCCAAAAAGTCATTATAATTATTCATTGAAACCCCATCATTTACTCATTCGCATCTTGTAATGAGAATTGCCATACGAATCATTGGGAATTAGCAATTAGTATTTTGAAATCTCGCAGCATGTCTACACCAATAGTTATATGTGTACATATAACGGACTTACATACTTCGGATGTGAAGTTTCTGAAAAACATCCTGAACTGCGGAATAGTTCTCGAAATGTTGATGAAGCAGCAAAAACTATAAAACGACCTTAACAGTAAAAAGTTTGATGATAATGAATAGTGTGCTGGCAAAGCGCAGAAAAAGAGAAGTCTTGGAACTGGAAACCGGATTGAGCAAAGTATGAAGGAGGTTGTGGACAAATCACAAAGACTGAACATGACTTTAAAGAATCCAAATGATTCAGTATCTGCTGAAGTCATTAACGAACACCTTGCTTCTGACTCTAAACCCCTGCGGACAATATCCTTCATCATCCTCTGATATTAGAAATTCTAAGATATCATCGTATCTTTCATTATAAATATCCTCCATATTTCTGAAGATATTTTCATAATTATTCTTATCTGAAATCATTTACCTCTTCGCGCTATCTGTATTACATCATAAAAGAAACTATTTTAGTTTCTAAATTCTGAAACATTCGAGTTTAAAATAGGAATGTTTTTGAAGAAGTGTTGGGAGCTGAAGCATGAGTTAATATAATATAATGACACTTGATCAATGTGATTATATTACAGTAAGTCATGCTGAGTTTCTAAATGGAACGTGATGATTCACAGATCATAACATCATCTTGTGCCATGTTATACGACTCTTGTATTCTATTTAACCTCTAAAATATCAAGAAAATATTTCTTGATGATTCGGCCTTTTACAAAGTATTCTGGTAATTTGACAAGTCAAGATCGTGCCATCACAATTTCCTTCCTAGAACATTAACAATGTTCATTTCGAAATTCATATCTGCGAATTCTGAACCATTACAAGCGGTGTTTGTAGCGACCCGACCAAATCATGTTTGACGGCGCCGACTACTTAGGTCCCGTTGCGTGGTCATAAGTCTTTAACATGACGTTTGACCAAAATATGTCGCATTCATTTCATAATTAAAAGGATGTTTCAAGTTTACAAATGTAGTTCAAAAGACTAGTTACATTACAATGTTTAACGTACAAATGAAACCTATGCGACACAATTTAAAGTAGTCAAAAGACGCTCCAACTATGCATGTATACTCGACATCCAAGCAAGTATCAAAAAGAGTACGAAAGCATGTATCAAGTATCGTTCAAGGACCTGAGAAAACATATAGAAAACTGTCAACGAAAACGTTGGTGAAATCATAGGTGTTTTAGTAAACGTTGCATTTGAACCACAAGATTTAATATAATATGATTATCAAAATCATTTGCATTCCAAAGTTGTTATTTGTTTTGCGGGCACCCAATTATCAAACTTAACTGTTTTGCACCCTTTGCGTAGTGTTAGAACATACACTAGACCCGAAAATATATTTCATCCGCTAACGGTAGCGAACCGTCCGAATGAGGCTCGTCAAGCCCATGTGATCACATAATATAAGTTCACGTTTACACCCTGCAAGTGTAACTAATGATAATTGAATTGAGGATTTTTGTTCAAACCCGTACGTGGAATGTTCATTTTTGTACTTGTGTTCAATGTGTAAAAGTATGATACGTATATGTTTCTCATCCCATAGTTTAAAGCATAAAAGTTGTTTGAAAGATGGGACTATGATCTCACCTTGAGTGCACGTATGAAAAGTACTTCACAAAGTAACGTGTGCAAAGGATAATGCTAGTCTTGACCTAAACAAATAGGTCGTATCAATAACAGTAAATACGATAGGTCAAAGATGTTCAATTAGTCCTATGGCTCGTTACGACTCGATTATGTAGCATGTGAATCAATTTGTCAAGTTTCATGCAAGATACAAGTATAGAAACAAGCTAGGAAGGTTGCATAATCATTTGGTTAAGTTTGACAAAAAGTCAAACTTTGGTCGGTCAAAGTCAACGAAAAAGTCAACACGTTCGGGTCGGGTCCCGAACTATTTTTCTGAGGTTTTTATTCATATATAAGCATGTTAGAACAAGTCTCATGTGAATCGGAGGTCCATAGCGTGCCAAACATTTTTCTTATTTTGACCAAGGAGGTCAGAACCTGGACACGCCTTATGTCGCGCCGCGACATAGGCTGGCCGCGCCGCGGCACATAACGTGTGCTGGTGCCTGGTTAGTTTCAATTGTTCAAGTCTTTTTCCGAACTTCGATCAAACACAAATCACAAACCGTAAACACTTATGACACGCATTTTATATCGTTGGAAAGCTAATTTGACAAAGAACACAACTAAACACATTTCATCAACCAAAAACATCATTTGCAATAACCGACTTTTCAACATTTAATGCTCAATTAATACTCAAGTTCATAAATGCACAAAATAGGATTCGGGAATTAAATGCATACATATGACACGCCGTTTCGTAGGTAATCAAGCATACAATCTAACTAACCACTTACCAACCACAATTCATGGCATTCAATTCATTAAATGTTCACATTCAATTCTATCAAACCCTAACCAACAACATCAAAATCACTAATCATGTTTATGAAGTTTTCTAAAACAACCTACACATCGAATTGAAGTTAGTGATGTTAGGAACACATTTAATACATGCATTTATAACATTTAACATCATCCACACAACCAAATCACCAAATCAAACACACCAAAGTTTATGTTCATGCTAGTTACTTCAAATAACAAAATCGAACATATAAATCATATATTCATGTTAGACTTGAGCCATAGACACTAATTAACAACTTTATAAGTTAAAAACATCAAGAACACAAAATCTAGTGATTTTAGAAAGTTACCCAAACTTGATGAAATCGGTATGGAATCGAAGAGGAAGTTGCAAGGATTCCAAATATGTAATTTGTTTTGCAAGACACCCGCTAGCTTGGATTTAGATGATGATTCTTTGAAATGGATAATTGAAAGAAAATGGAGAAGTAGTGAAAGAAAAGGAAAATGAAAAAGAAAGGAGGTGGGGTTGACTAGTCAAATGCTAGTCACCTCTTTGGCGCTTTGGCGAAACTAGTCCCTCGAGTTCGGTTGCGGGTGCGTGAATTACCTAAACGAGATATTTTTAAAACGCGTATTAACGGGAGATGTTATAAACATATAACGGAATTTAAATAGTTAAATGGAAAAGTAAACGGAAAAAGGCGGGATGTTACATTACCTACTCCTTAAAAGAAATTTCGTCCCGAAATTTAAGTAGGCGTAGTAGTCGTTGTTTCTTCCTCGAAATTTTGCATTTCTGGAATCGGGAATAAGTGAGGGTATTTCTTTTGCATCTGATTTTGCCTTTCCCAAGTAAACTCGGGTCCTCTTTTGGCATTCCAACGAACCTTGACAATCGGGATTCGGCTTTGTTTCAATGTCTTGACGGAGGTGTCCACAATTTCAACCGGTTCCTCCACAAAATGAAGTTTGTCATCAATAGTAAGTTCCTCGAGAGGGATGACGATATCAGATTCAGCAAGACACTTTTTCAAGTTAGATACATGGAAGGTAGGATGAACGGAGCTCAATTGGGGCGGAAGATCTAAACGATAAGCAACGGTTCCAATACGCTCCAAGATTTCGAAAGGACCAATATACCGCGGATTTAATTTCCCACGTTTTCCAAAACGAATGACACCTTTCCAAGGTGCGACTTTTAACATGACGCGGTCACCGACTTGAAATTCAAGGTCGTTGCGTCTTTTGTCGGTATAGCACTTTTGACGACTCCGGGCCGTCCGAAGCCTATCTTGGATTTGAACGATCTTCTCGGTGGTTTCGTGAATGAGTTCGGGTCCGGTGATTTGTACGTCGCCTACTTCGGCACAACAAAGAGGAGAACGGCATTTTCGGCCATATAACGCTTCGAATGGGATGGCTTTTATACTCGCATGATAACTATTGTTGTAGGAGAATTCGGCGAGAGGTAAGTGCTTGTCCCAAGCTTTTCCAAAATCAACAACGCAAGCCTGTAACATGTCCTCCAAGGTTTGAATTGTGCGTTCTCTTTGCCCATCGGTTTGAGGATGATATGCGGTGCTCATGTCTAAACGCGTTCCCAACGCTTCTTGCAAGGTGCGCCAAAATCTAGAAACAAAACGGCCATCTCGGTCGGAGATAATCGATAAAGGTACACCGTGTCGGGCTACGATCTCCTTGATGTAAAGTTGTGCAAGTTTCTCCATTTTGTCGGTCTCCTTCATGGCGAGAAAGTGTGAGGATTTGGTGAGACGGTCAACAATAACCCAAATGGTATCATAACCGCCCGTCGTTTTTGGTAGTTTGGTGATAAAATCCATCGTTATCCTTTCCTACTTCCATTGCGGGATCTCGGGTTGTTGAAGTAGTCCGGACGGTCTTTGGTGTTCGCCTTTGACTTTGGAACATGTCAAACACTTGGAAACATAAGTAGCTACGTTCCTTTTGATGTTCGGCCACCAATATTGTTGTTTAAGGTCGTGGTACATCTTATTGGCACCGGGGTGAATCGAGTATCGTGACTTATGGGCTTCATCTAAAATAAGACTTCGTAGGTCCCCATAACTAGGCACCCAAATCCATCCGGCGAAATATCGGAGTCCGGTTTCCTTAGTTTCGAATCGAGAGACGAGAATGTTCAAGAGCTCGTGTGAAACATTTTCATCCTTGAGAGCTTCATCTTGGGCTACCCAAATTTGGCTATTAAGGTTTGTGTGGATGGTGATGTTTAAGGCTCGGACACGAAGAGGCACCGCTCTTTCTTTTCGACTTAAGGCATCGGCTACTACATTTGCCTTTCCGGGATGGTAACAAAGCTCGCAATCGTAATCGTTTAAGGTTTCAATCCACCTTCGTTGTCTCATGTTTAGTTGCTTTTGATCGAAGATGTGTTGGAGACTTTTGTGATCCGTAAAGATAGTACTCTTGGTTCCATAAAGATAGTGTCTCCACATTTTAAGTGCAAAGACAACGGCTCCGAGTTCAAGATCATGTGTCGTGTAATTTCGTTCATGAATTTTGAGTTGTCGAGAAGCATAAGAAATGACTTTCGTTCGTTGCATCAACACACACCCAAAACCATGTTTCGAGGCGTCGCAATACACAACAAAATCATCGTTGCCTTCGGGAAGTGACAAGATAGGAGCGGTGGTTAGCTTCGTTTTCAAGATTTGAAATGCGGATTCTTGTTCGGTTGACCAAACGAATTTTCTTCCCTTATGAGTTAACGCGGTTAGAGGACGAGCGACCAAAGAGAAATCTTTGATGAATCTACGATAGTATCCGGCGAGACCCAAGAATTGACGAATGTGAGTAGGAGTAGTAGGAGTCTCCCATTTACTAATGGCTTCGATTTTTGATGGATCGACTTTAATACCTTGGTCACTTACAACATGACCAAGAAATTGAACTTCCTTCAACCAAAATTCACACTTGGAGAATTTGGCATAGAGTCGTTCTTGTCTTAAAAGTTCAAGCACAAGTCGGAGATGTTCCTCGTGTTCTTCTTTGCTTTTAGAATAAACCAAAATATCATCGATGAACACGATAACGAATTTGTCAAGATACGGTTTGCACACGCGGTTCATAAGATCCATGAACACCGCCGGTGCGTTAGTGAGACCAAATGGCATGACAAGGAATTCATAACTACCATAACGAGTTCAGAAAGCGGTTTTGGAGACATCTTCCCCCTTAACCCTTAATTGATGATAACCCGAGCGGAGATCGATTTTCGGATATACACAAGACCCTTGTAGTTGATCAAAGAGGTCATCGATGCGAGGAAGAGGATATCGGTTCTTAACCGTCAATTTGTTTAGTTCACGATAATCAATGCACATTCGTAGGGATCCGTCTTTCTTTTTAACAAACAAAATCGGAGCACCCCAAGGTGAATGGCTAGGTTGGATAAAACCACGTTCAAGTAGTTCTTGGATTTGACTTTGCAATTCTTGCATTTTGGATGGAGCGAGTCTATATGGTGCACGTGCTACGGGTGCGGCTCCCGGAATAAGATCGATTTGGAATTCAACTGGTCAATGAGGTGGAAGAGCCGGCAATTCGTCGGGAAATACATCGGAATAGTCACTAACAATTGCACATCATCGATGTGCTTCTCATCGGACTCGACTTTCTTAACGTGAGTAAGGATAGCAAAACAACCCTTACGGAGTAGTTTTCTAACTTTAATGCATGAAACGAGGTTGAGTCTGGTGCAACTCTTATCGCCATAGACGATTAAAGGTTCACCATTCTCGATAGGAATTCGGATTGCGTTAAGATCACAAAGGATGTGAGATTTCATTTTGGCTAGCCAATTCATACCGATTATTACATCGAAGCTTCCTAGTTCCATGGGTATCAAGTCAATTTCAAACTCAATACCCAAAATGTTTAACGTACACCCCCGGTAATATGTGTCGACACTCAATAGTTTTCCGTTGGCCACTTCAATGGTATAAGTGGTATCTAGTGGAAGTGGTGGAGTGTTAAAAGAATGAGTCAAAGTCTTGGATACAAAACTCTTATCGGCACCCGAATCGAATAAACAAATAACATAAGTGTTGTTGAGGAGAAACGTACCCGTGACTAATTCATTGTCATCTCGGGCCTCCTCGGTGTTGATGTTGAAAACTCGTCCGTGTGTGTTGGTGTTGGCTTTCTTCTTCGGACATGCATTTCTAAAATGACCCGTTTGGCCACATTCATAACAAGTACCCGGTTTTGGTGCATTGGGCACCTTTTGAGCGACGGGGGCGGCACTTCTACAATCATTGGCCACATGACCACCCCTTTGGTACCGGTGGCAAAATAGGTTGCCACATTCACCATAGTGGTGTTTGTGGCATTTGTTGCAAAAGGGTGTATTTCCGCCATAACTTTTCTTGACGTCGGAGGTGAAAGGCTTTTTGGTGAAGTTGTTGTTGTAGTTGTTGCTTGATTGGGGGCTTCCCATTTTCTTTTGTTGCCGCCCGATTTATCCTCGGCCTTAGGTGCTGGAACTACGATTTCATCAACCATTTCGATCAATTGGCTGGCCATGTTCAAGGCTTGTTGTAGGTTAGTGGGTTTGGATGACATCACTCCTTGTTTGATGCTCTTTGGAAGACCATCCATGTAGAGTTCAACCCTTTGAGATTCGGGGTTCACGAGGTTGGGACACATCAAGGATAGCTCGGCGAATCGTTGATTGTCGGACTTGAGATCGTTTCTGACCGCCTTTAAAGTTCTTAGCTCTTGCTCGAACTTTCGGGTTTCTTCACGAGGGAAAAACTCGACGATCAACCTTTCCCTTAAATCGGCCCAAGAGAGGGCGTGAGCTTCGTCGGTACCCACCGATTGTACATACGTGTTCCACCACGTGAGGGCGATACCGGCAAAGGTGTGGGTGGAATATTTGACTTTATCTTGGTCCTGACAACTGCTTATGCTAAAAATGGCTTCCGTTTGTTCGAACCATCGAGTGAGTACAACCGGTCCCCCGGTTCCATCAAAAGTGTGAGGTTTGCACCCCATGAAGGCTTTGTAGGAGCACCCTTCGCTTGAGTTACTGGCTCCATTGTTGTTGTTATTATTATTGTTGTTGTTGGAGGAGTGAGCGTCCATGGTCGCCTCTACGGCGGTGGCTATCATTCGTTGTAGAGCTTGTTCAGGAGTCTCATGGCGTGGCACACGACGAGGAGGCATTGTTCCTTCAAAACACAAGAATACCGTTGATTAGTATTCTTAATAATACTAACCATGATAGGGAATAACGATAGAGAGAAATTTTCCTCGACTCGCCTTAAATTCTTTATGTCATAATGTCGGAATGTTCATATAAGTCACCGTAATATAATCCCGAAAATTATATTACCCTAATTCATATGTGCATTCGACACTAATTCATATAGTCAAGGTGGCGCGTCAATTAAATCAAGTAACGTGAGATTAAGATTGAATAAGAATTAGATATGATAGACGAGTTCGTGTATAATGCACAAGTAGTCAAGTAATTCCTACTTCAAGTCTATATGCCGGTTGTAGTCTAGACTCACTGATAATGCTAAAAACGAACATATATTTCATAGCATTATTCCTCAAGAAAGACAAACTTTTAGTTGCAATTGTTCTATTTACAAGTGAGATTCATTTAAATAATAAAAGGTGAAGACAAAAGACAGATTCGACGAATTGAAGACGCAAACGACCAAAAAGCTCAAAAGTACAAAAGACAATAAAAAAAGGTTCCAATTATTGACAAGAAACGTCTCGAAATTACAAGAGTACAAGATTCAAAACGCAAAGTACAAGATATTAAATTGTACGCAAGGACGTTCGAAAATCCGGAACCGGGACCAGAGTCAACTCTCAACGCTCGACGCAACGGACTAAAAATTACAAGTCAACTATGCACATAAATATAATATAATATTTAAATAATTCTTATAATTATTTAATATATTATATTTATATTTAAAACCGTCGGTAAACAAAGAGCCAAGCTTGTGTGAGCTGTAAAAGTAAACTCCGCGACTCGCGGAGTTTGAAGGCCAAAATGGCCGCGAGTCGCGGAACCCCAATTTCAGAAACTCCCTATAAAGCTCGCGCATTCTGATCGTAAAAAATCATCTTTTTCTTCTCCTCATTCATACGTAAAATATATATATATATATTTATAATTTATATTTTAATTTTAATTATAATTCTAATAATAAGGGTATGTTAGCGAATGTTGTAAGGGTGTAAGTCGAAATTCTGTCCGTGTAACGCTACGCTATTTTTAATCATTGTAAGTTATGTTCAACCTTTTTACATTAATGTCTCGTAGCTAAGTTATTATTATGCTTATTTAAAACGAAGTAATCATGATGTTGGGCTAATTATTAAAATTGGGTAATTGGGCTTTGTACCATAATTGGGGTTTGGACAAAAGAACGACACTTGTGGAAATTAGACTATGAGCTATTAATGGGCTTTATATTTGTTTAACTAAATGATAGTTTGTTAATGTTAATATAAAGATTTACAATTGGGCGTCCCTATAAATTACCATATACACTCAATCGGAGACGATGGGCGGGGTATTTATATGTACGAATAATCGTTCATTTAACCGGACACGGGAATGGATTAATAGCCACTAGAATAATTAAAACAGGGGTGAAATTATGTACAAGGACACTTGGTATAATTGATAACAAAATATTAAAACCTTGGGTTACACTCAGTCGACATCCTGGTGTAATTATTAAACAAAGTATTAAAATCTTGTTACAGTTTAAGTCCCCAATTAGTTGGAATATTTAACTTCGGGTATAAGGATAATTTGACGAGGATACTCGCACTTTATATTTATGACTGATGGACTGTTATGGACAAAAACCAGACGGACATATTAAATTATCCAGGACAAAGGACAATTAACCCATGGGCATAAAACTAAAATCAACACGTCAAACATCATGATTACGGAAGTTTAAATAAGCATAATTCTTTTATTTCATATTTAATTTCCTTTATTTTATATTTAATTGCACTTCTAATTATCGCACTTTTATTTATTGTTATTTAATCGCACTTTTAATTATCGTACTTTTTAATTATCTCAATTTTATTTTATCGCACTTTTATTTATTGCAATTTCATTATCGTTATTTATTTTACGCTTTAAATTAAGTCTTTTATTTATTTAATATTTTACATTAGGTTTTAACTGCGACTAAAGTTTTAAAATCGACAAACCGGTCATTAAACGGTAAAACCCCCCTTTATAATAATAATATTACTTATATATATATTTGTATTTCTATAAAAGTAAAGTAATATAGCGTTAAGCTTTGTTTAAAAAGATTCCCTGTGGAACGAACCGGACTTACTAAAAACTACACTACTGTACGATTAGGTACACTGCCTATAAGTGTTGTAGCAAGGTTTAAGTATATCCGTTCTCTAAATAAATAAATATCTTGTGTAAAATTGTATCGTATTTAATAGTATTTTCCTGCAAAAATATAAGCTATTTTATATACTACTCTGCTAAAACATCAAGTATTTTTGGCGCCGCTGCCGGGGAGTCTCTTAAAAGCCGGAAGCGCAACGCTACATAAAAAAAAAAAAAAATTTTATTTTACTTTTATTAAAATTCGTTTTTATAAAAGTACGTTTTAAATATTCGAAAATATAAAAAGAAAAACAAAAAAAAATTTATGTATTTTTAAGATTTTGTTAAATATTTAAGTTTTATAAAGTTTCTTTATTTTTATATAAGTTTTATTTACGTATTTTGTTTTTATTTAAAAACATATAAAAAAATATATATAAATCTAGTTTTAAGATTTTTATTTATAAAATTATAAAGTGATTCTATTTTTATTTAAGTTTTAAATATAAGTTTTTATTATACACATATTTTTTTTATATAAACAGAAAAAAAAATAAAAATAAAAAATAAAAACGCGTCAGTTTTAAACTGTTCCAGGTTTGAATTTCTGAACCCCGCGACTCGCGGGGTTTGATGCTTTGAATACCGCAACTCGCGGAGTAAACCTGACACGCTGACAGAAACCCTAATTCAGTATTAATTACGAGTAATTATTAATAATTATTATTTTAAACCCTAATTAATTATTATTATTATAATTAGTTTTATTATAATTAGTTTTACTTTTTATTTAATTTGTTTTATTTAGTTAAATTAGTTTAATTAAATTGTAAAATTAGTAGTTTTATTAAATAAATAATATAAAAATAATATTTTTATAAAAATTGTACTTTTTACAACTTTTTGTATATTTTTATATTTTGTCCCTTTTTAATCGTTTTAGCGTAATATTTGTATATTTAGCTCATATTTAGTTTTAAACTTAGTTTTTGCCATAGTTATTTTTTACTTCTAGATTTTTAGGCTTTGCCGTAGAATTCCTTAAGTGCTTTTTCTTTAGAATAAGATTTAGGTGCTTTAGAATTTTGTGACGCCTTTTTAAGTTTTAGTTTCTTTTTAAGTTATTTCCATTTGGGATATAGTTTTACTTGTAAGCTTTAATATTTTTAGACACCTTTTACCTATGTATCAATTATCATTCCAATTAGTAATCTCAATTTGCGATTATAATTTTAAGTTAGTTGTAGTAATAAGGTTAGGTTAGTCAAGTACTTTTAAGTTTTATAAGTTTCTTTAATTTTTCCGTCACCTTTTATTTTTCAACCATTTTTCCTTTTCCGACGAACTCTTTTTCTTTCTTATTTCTCGCTATTCTAGTTTTTAGGACATAGATTTTTATTCTACTTCTTATCTAATTTTCTTAAAATTACGAAAATTTATTTTAAGTGGTTAAATTGATAGACATCAAAATTTTCTGGTTCGTAGTAATAGTTGGATTTGTACGTGGACCGGGTTATTGGAGCCAAACAGTCCTCAATTATATTGAGACCAAACGAATCCTGCCCCTCTGCTGCATCTTTTGGCTATTCAAAACGTGGGCAAAATCAGAAAAGTCTATTAATTGGATAACTTATTATAATTTTTCTTTCCTTTTAAAAACTAATAGGATATTCAGTGAATGCACCGAGCAAGACGATCACCACCTTTTGTACGTTCACCACCTGTAACTAGATCAAGACATTTAGCAAATATAACCGCCGTTGATTTTTCTTTAGAATCGTCATCCAGTCGACCAAGTACTTCAGTTCAAATTTCCGATAATCCATTTTTTGAACCCGACCTCACAATTGAGAATCCGGAAAATATTCAGGAACGGTTTGTAGATCCTGAACCATTAAAGTTTCCTCCGGAACCACCAATCATTCAAACAGAGATTGTTGAGGAACGAACCATTAAATCAGAATCCTCTAGTGATTCCGATTCAACAAATTCAATTATGGAGAATCTGGAACCTTTAAGTATGGAAGACCGAATGAGAGCTAAACGCACTGGCCAAGGTCACGCAATTACTCATCCAGACATTAATGCGCCAGATTATGAAATCAAAGGACAAATTCTACACATGGTGACTAATCAATGCCAATTTTGTGGTGCGCCGAAGGAAGATCCAAATGAACATCTACGTACCTTTAATAGGATCTGCACACTATTTAAAATCCGAGAAGTGGAGGATGAACAGATATATCTCATGTTATTTCCCTGGACTTTAAAGGGAGAAGCCAAAGATTGGTTGGAATCGTTACCTGAAGGGGCGATTGATACATGGGATGTTTTAGTTGACAAATTTCTTAAACAATTCTTTTCTGCATCTAAAGCCGTAAGACTTCAAGCAGAAATTGTTACGTTTACACAAAAGCCGAATGAAACTCTATATGAGGCGTGGACAAGATATGGAAAGTTGTTAAGAGGATGTCCGCAACATGGTTTAGACACCTGTCAAATAGTACAAATATTCTACCAAGGATGCGACATCACTACAAGGAAAGACATAGATATAGCAGCTGGTGGTTCTATTATGAAGAAAACCGAAACTGATGCTTACAAAATAATTGATAAAACTGCTTCCCACTCACATGAGTGGCACCAAGAAAAAGATATCGTTAGATCATCTAAAGCAGCTAGAGCCGATTCTAGCCATGACTTAGATTCCATTTCCGCAAAGATAGATGCTGTGGAGAGACGAATGGAAAAGATGACTAAAGATATTCACTCAATACGAATTAGTTGTGAGCAGTGTGGAGGACCACATTTGACAAAAGATTGTCTCAGTATTGAATTAACAATGGAACAAAGAGAGAATATTTCATACATAAACCAAAGGCCTGGAAATAATTATCAGAATAATTATCAACCGCCAAGACCAATTTACAATCAAAACCAGAATTATAACCGAAATATTCCATACAACAACCAACAAGGTCCTAGCAATCAACAAGTATCCAATAATACTTACAATCAGCAAAGACCTAATTTTCAAAACAAACCACCACAACAAACCGATGATAAAAAGCCGAATTTAGAAGATATGATGACAAAGCTAGTTGAAACTCAAACGCAGTTTTTCACATCTCAAAAACAAACCAATGAACAAAATGCTCAAGCATTTAGAAATCAACAAGCTTCTATTCAAAATCTGGAACAAGAAGTGAGTAACCTAGCAAGGTTAATAGGTGAAAGAAAACCAGGAAGTCTACCTAGTGATACAAATGCTAACCCCGGAATGAAACAGCTAAAGCCATTACCACAAGAAGTGGTACAACACTTAAACCACCTGAAATACCTGTAACTTCTGATGAAACTATTCCTACTCCACAAGAACCACAACCTGATCAAGATAAGGAAAAAGAACCGGTAGTTGAAAAGGTTAATGAAGATAACACAGTTAAGGATAAACCTTATGTTAAACCATACCAACCACCACTTCCTTACCCGAGTAAAATGAAGAAAGAGAAACTTGAAGCCGAGCAATCCAAATTCTTGGATATGTTTAAACAGATAAATGTAAATCTTCCTTTCATTGATGTGATTTCAGGAATGCCTAGATATGCTAAATTCTTGAAAGATCTAATCTCAAATAGAAAGAAAATGGAAGAACTCTCGGCTGTTACTATGAATGCTAATTGTTCAGCAGTGCTGTTGAATAAGATACAAGAAAAACTATATGATCCAGGAAGTTTCACAATTCCATGTTTTCTGGGTAGTCTTAGTTCAATAGAAGCATTGGCAGACTTAGGTGCTAGTATAAATCTAATGCCATATTCACTATACACTAAACTAGACCTTGGAGAATTGAAACCAACCAGAATAAGCATACAACTAGCCGATAGATCAATAAAATATCCTAGAGGGATAATGGAGAACATGCTAGTTAAAGTTGGTACTTTAGTATTTCCAGTAGATTTTGTTGTTCTGGACATGGAAGAAGATTCTCAAGTTCCTCTCATATTAGGAAGACCATTCTTAAACACGGCTAAAGCAATGATAGACGTGTTCGGTAAGAAATTGACCCTAAGTATAGATGATGAGAGTGTTACCTTTTCAGTTGATAGAGCAATGCAACAACCACAATCTGCAGATGATACATGTTATTATATTCAAACTATAGATGCACATGCAGAATTATTAGAAGAATTTCCAGAATTACAAGGAACAGGAGAATGTTCTTTAGGAGAAGGTAATGAACTAATTGATGAAGCTGAAATATTAGCTACACTAATAGCTAATGGATATGAACCAACAACAGAAGAAATTCAAATGCTAAAAGAAGAAGACAGATATCGATATAAATCATCGATAGAAGAACCTCCGAAATTAGAATTAAAGCCACTTCCAAACCATTTGGAATACGCTTATTTACATGGTGAATCTGAATTACCTGTAATAATATCGTCTTCTCTTACTGAAAATGAGAAATCACAACTCATTTCTGTGTTGAAAGCTCATAAACCAGCCATTGCATGGAAGATTCATGATATTAAAGGAATAAGTTCTTCGTATTGCACACATAAAATCCTTATGGAAGAAGGTCATAAAACGTATGTGCAACGCCAATGAAGACTAAATCCTAATATGCAAGATGTAGTTAAGAAAGAGATTATTAAACTGCTAGATGCAGGTCTAATTTATCCAATTTCTGATAGTCCATGGGTAAGCCCAGTTCAATGCGTACCTAAGAAGGGTGGCATGACTGTCATTACAAATGAGAAAAATGAGCTTATTCCTACTAGGACTGTAACAGGATGGCGTGTATGTATTGATTATAGAAAATTAAATGACGCCACCAGAAAAGATCACTTTCCCTTACCTTTCATAGATCAAATGTTGGAAAGATTAGCCGGAAATAGTTACTATTGTTTTCTAGATGGATTTTCCGGATATTTTCAAATTCCAATAGCACCAGAAGATCAAGAGAAAACCACATTCACGTGCCCTTATGGTACTTTTGCTTACAAACGCATGCTATTTGGACTTTGCAACGCCCCTGCAACCTTTCAAAGGTGTATGATGGTGATTTTTCACGACATGATAGAAGAATGCATGGAAGTATTCATGGATGACTTTTCAGTCTTCGGTGATACATTTGAATCATGTCTAGTTAATCTGGAACGAATGCTTCTTAGATGCAAACAATCAAATCTAGTACTTAATTGGGAGAAATGCCATTTCATGGTTAAAGAAGGCATCGTTCTTGGACATAAAATTTCAAAAGAAGGAATTGAAGTGGATAGAGCTAAAGTAGATGTAATTGCTAAACTTCCACATCCCACCAATGTTAGAGGAGTTAGGAGTTTTCTAGGGCATGCCGGTTTTTACCGACGTTTCATAAAAGATTTTTCAAAAATTGCCACTCCTATGAATAAACTCCTAGAAAAGGATGCTCCATTCATCTTTTCGGATGAGTGTATCAAATCTTTTAATATTCTTAAAGAAAAATTAACTAATGCGCCGATCATGATAACACCAAATTGGAATCTACCATTTGAACTAATGTGCGATGCAAGTGATTTTGCAATGGGGCCATTTTAGGACAAAGGATTGAAAAACGATTTCAACCTATATATTATGCTAGTAAGACGTTACAAGGAGCACAAACAAACTATACAACTACTGAAAAAGAACTCCTTGCTATTGTCTTTGCTTTTGACAAATTTCGATCATATCTCGTTCTAGTAAAAACGGTGGTCTATACCGACCATTCTGCTCTTAGATACCTATTTTCGAAACAAGATGCTAAACCAAGATTAATCCGTTGGATCTTACTCTTACAAGAGTTTGATATTGAAATCCGAGATAAAAGAGGAGCAGAAAATCTCGCCGCTGATCATCTTTCTCGTCTTGAAAATCCCGAATTAGAAGTTCTAAATGAATCAGCTATACAAGACAACTTTCCTGATGAATATCTATTGAAGATAGATTATAAAGAAATACCATGGTTTGCAGACTATGCAAACTATTTAGTATGTGGATTCCTTGAAAAAGGATTATCGTACCAAAGACGAAAGAAATTCTTCAGTGATATAAAACACTATTTTTGGGAAGATCCACATCTGTTTAAAAGTTGTCCAGATGGAATAATACGCCGATGTGTATTTGGAGATGAAGCTAGTAAAATTTTAAACCATTGTCACACAGGACCAACTGGAGGGCATTATGGGCCTCAACTAACAGCAAGAAAAGCTTATGATGCTGGATTCTATTGGCCTACAATTTACAAAGACGCACACCTTCTTTGCAAATCCTGTGATGCTTGTCAAAGGGCCAGAAAAATAAGTCAACGTGATGAAATGCCACAAAATGTCATCCAAGTATGTGAAGTATTTGACATTTGGGGTATTGACTTTATGGGTCCATTTCCAAAATCTCATAATAATCTATATATACTCGTAGCCATTGATTATGTATCTAAATGGGCGGAAGCACAAGCTCTCCCAACTAACGATGCACGAGTTGTAGTCAACTTTTTAAAACATCTTTTTGCAAGGTTTGGAACACCGAAAGCTTTAATAAGTGATCGGGGTACTCATTTATGTAATAATCAACTTGAGAAAGTTCTTAAAAGATATGGAGTAACTCATAAAATCTCCACCGCATATCATCCACAAACAAGTGGACAAGTTAAAAATACCAACCGAGCCTTAAAACGTATTCTAGAGAAAACCGTAGGATCAAATCCGAAGGAATGGTCCATTAAATTGGAGGATGCACTCTGGGCTTTTAGAACAGCCTACAAAACTCCAATTGGAACCACACCTTTTAGACTTGTTTATGGAAAAGCATGTCATCTTCTAGTAGAAATTGAACACAAAGCATTTTGGGCTTTGAAAACATGTAATCTTGATTTACATGAAGCTGGACGTCTACGATTAAGTCAACTAAACGAATTAGAAGAATTAAGACATGAAGCATACGAAAATTCGTTAATCTATAAAGAAAGAACGAAGAAATGGCATGATAAAAGAATCAGAAGTTCAAAAGAATTTAAAGAAGGAGACAGAGTTCTTCTTTTCAATTCACGATTCAAGCTATTTCCTGGAAAATTGAAATCAAGATGGTCTGGACCATTCATAGTCAAAAGAGTTTTCCCATACGGAACGATAGAATTAATAAATTCAAATGGGATTGAATTTAAAGTTAATGGTCACAGAGTTAAACATTACATACATGGTCCGATGGAAGTCGACAACGAAGTTAATCACAATTTCGACACCACAGCTAACTAAGTGTGGGGAGAATCAAGTCTTTAAAGGATAATATGTATTTCTGTTAGAGTTAGATTGTCTGTTTTCGTGTAGTTCTCGAAAATGGAACCCGAATGGTCTTTCCCTAGCAGACCCTAAAGAACTAATCTTCTCCCCCCATTCTGAATTTTTATTTTTTTTTAGGTTTTTACGAAATGAAGACTGCCTGTGAACTAAACCATGGTCTAATGCTACACGCTTTGATCACTAAACGTAATAATGACATACTACCGAGTGAATTAGTATCAGTAATCAGAGAAAGAATGGACGGAGTTAGAAAAGAATCCAGATGCGAAGATAATAAGTTACAATTTGAATCCGCAGCAAAAAGAAGAGCACGACACCTAGAACGATGTCACAAATGCGGAAAATGGTCACATGGAGGTAAATGTTCAAATAATCAAACCTATTCAAATACCGAATTTGTTACTTTATGCAGAGACGGACCGTTCATATGTTTAGAAGAAAAGACACTGAATGCTCGAGGTTACGCCTATGTAGCTATGGAAAACCAATTAAACCGACTATCTTATGAATGGGATAGATCATATAACTAAGAAATCTATTTCACAAGTATGTCTGTACAGTTTTTATTTTTATTTTTATTTTTAACCTTTTGATAATAAACGCTAATTTGTTCGCTAAAAAGTATTAAATTGGTATTGAATAAAATTAGGTTTGGCGACCGAAATTATTGATATCATTCAAAAATTTATTATATCACTGCGAAATTTAATGTTTATTCTTAAGGTATAAATATCTTTAATCAATCAACCCAAAATATTTCAAAAATTCGTCATGAGTTAAATTAGGTCTTGGAACCGAAATTACTTTACCGAAAAGAGGGGCGCATATTTTTGATAATATTTGATTGATTAAAGTGGGATAAAAAGCCAAAAAGATTTTTAATTTTATTTTTACCATGTTTTTTAAAATTAATATTTAAATCTTAAATTAATATTATAAACTTTGTAAAAACAATATATTTAAAATTGTAAATATTTGAAAAATTAATATAAGTTTGGTGTGAATTTATAATATGAATTTTTAAATTAAATTTGGTGTGAATTTTTAATTTTTAAAATATGAATTTTTAATTTTATGCATTTCAAATTTTAAGTTTGGTGTGAATTTTTAATATTAATTTTGAATTTTATATTTAAGTTGTGTGAATTTAAAAACAAAAATTTACTTTATCTCATTAAGTTAAAAATATGATTTTTAAAATTCGTCGTAAGTTGAAGACTAGGTCTTTGAACCGAAATTGCTTTACCCGAGGGAGGGACGAGAACTTTTATTATCATTATTTTTAATCTTATTGAATTAAAATATGCCAAAAACATTGAAAAAACCCAAAAATCTTAGCTTTTAAAACAATCGCTACAAAAAGACAAATTTTAAAATTTTGTCGAGGGACGGACTAGGAGATCGATCCGAAACGACCTCGTCCTAAATAACAAGGGAAACAAAATTTTAAAATTAAGTACTTAATTGTTTTATAAGTTAATGATTATAAAAAAAAAAATAGCAAACTCCGCGACTCGCGGAGTTTGGAGGTTTAATCCCCGCGAGTCGCGGGAGAACCAATTTACAGAAAAAAATATAACGCAAGAACTGATCAGTCCAACCCACAACACAAAACACATACTGCGAAATACTGCTCAAAAATACACGAAAAACACCCCCAATAATATATTTTGAACGAGTCACTGATTTATAGAAGCAAATGACCACGACGCTCAAATTTTATAAGATACATTTTCATAAAGTAAATTTTTGATAAATAAGTCAAATTATTATTAAAGGTACACGTCGCGTAACGTAAAAGGCTAGTTTTCTAAACATACAAAATTGCGCTCAAAAAACCGAAAGTGGTACATGAGTCGAGTGACAACGTACGAGCCATTTGAGTAAAAATTACATTTTTACCATGCACAAAATATAATATAATATATAATTAATTATATAGATTAAATATTAATTTATATATAATATTAACTAATAATAAAGACTACGTTGGAAAAACCATGTTCCAGTATTTGATCATACGTACGCATAATATCTATAAAATCAACTCAATCGAGGTTCCAGTTTTCACTCTTTATCTCTCTCACGATATATACACATATATTTATATTATAAATATTATTATTAAGATTAATATTTTTATTAATCTAATTATTATCACTAGAAGTATTATTATTAGTATTAATATACATAAAATACTACGACGAGGTCATGAGCGGGTCATTTCAAGACAAGTTTTGCGAGTAGGATAGGGTTAAGGAAATTATAGGTTATAGCTATGGAGGTGATGAGTAATGTTCATGAGTAGGCTCGCGAGGTCAATCTAGTAATTTTCATCTCTGTTGCATTTACGTACCTTTTCTGCAATATTGAATCTCAATATTGATACGTGAGTACTCGTAAATAAATTTTTACATACTAATAGTGTATCCCTGACTAGTGCTCGAGAATATAGGATTATGCATGCTTGTATTTTTGATATTGCCCTTAGATAGGTTATGTTGAATCTTTAATTAGTTACACCTGCGATTGAGATAAGGTATAAGATATGCATGTCCTTGGAAAGCTAGCGAAAAATTAAGAACTTTTCCTTAAGAGGTCGAATGGATTTGATGAACGGATTAGAAGTTATAGTCAATTGAACTTTTGATATTATTATTGAAAATGATTATTATCATCGTCGTTATTATCATCATTCTAGTTTTTATCAAATTATTATTATTATTATTATTATTATTATTATTATTATTATTATTATTATTATTATTATTATTATTATTATTATTATTATTATCAATAAAAAATATTATCATTAAAAATTGTTATTTTTATTATTATTACTATTGTTAAAGTTATAATTAGTATTATTATTATTATTATTAGTGATTACAATAGTTATTAGTAATATCATTATCATAACAATTAATATTATTAGTATTATAATATTAAGTAACATTTAATTATTATAACTACTATTATTATCATTAAAATGAACGTGATATAAAAGACGATTTAAAAGCTACTAACAAATCAATTAGGAAATAATGAGTATGAGTATCATGATGAAATTTAAAATATTGCAAGACATTGATTTAGATAAAATTATCGTTTTTCATTATTTTTATCACTATTATTATTAAAAGTATTATTAATATTAAAAATATCATTTTTACAAAAGTTATTATTTTTAATAGGAATGTCACTGTTAATATAAATTTCATTAATATCATGAATTAGGATTATCATTTTATCATAATATCATTTTTAGTAAATATAAAAATTAATATTTTTATTAATAGGATAATAATAATTATTACTACAAAATAATACAACTTTTACTTATTATTATTATCAATGTTATTTTATCAAATAAATATGTAACACAAATAAGATAATTACCTTAATAAAACCTATCATAATATTTTATGATATTAAATGAACTTCATAAATTTTATTACTTAAGATATATAAAAGTATTTTTTATAATAATAAATAAATTATATTATTTACTCTAATAAAATCTTTTAAAAATATTTAAAAATATAAACGACGATATTTAAACTATATAATAATCATGTATAAAATTCGAAAATCATTTTTTTAGTCAAATTGACTTTTGTTGACTTTTGCATATTAGTCTCGAGCATTAGGATTGTGGTACACTATGACTTGACCTAAATTGTTAGACAAATTTTGATCAACATATAAATATATATAATTAATATAGGTTCGTGAATCCGAGGCCAACCTTTCACTTGTTCAATGACGTTATATGTATTTTTACTACGAAATACAATATGTGAGTTTCATTTGCCTTTTTACCCTTTATATTTTTGGCCTGAGAATACATGCGAAATTTTTATAAATGTTTTACGAAATAGACACAAGTAATTGAAACTACATTACATGGGTGAATGATCGAAGCCGAATATGCCTCTTTTGCTTGGTAACCTAAGAATTAGTAAACCGATATACTAATTAACGCGAATCCTAAAGATAGATCTATTGGGCCTAACGAACCCCATCCAAAGTACCGGATGCTTTAGTACTTCGAATTCGTTTATATCATCTCCGAAGGATTTCCCAGAATGATAGGGGATATTCTTATATGCATCTTGTTAATGTCGGTTACCAGGTGTTCACCATATGAATGATTTTTGTCTCTATGCATGGGACGTATATTATGAGAACTGGAAATGAAATTCTTGTGGTCTATTAAAATGATGAAAATGAATGATTATGATAAACTAATGAACTCACCAACCTTTTGGTTGACACTTTAAAGCATGTTTATTCTCAGGTGATAAAAAAATCTTCCGCTGTGCATTTGCTCATTTTAAAGATATTACTTGGAGTCATTCATGGCATATTTCAAAAGACGTTGCATTCAAGTCGTTGAGTTCAATAGAGATTATTATTAAGTAAATGACAGACTAGGTCATTTATAGTTGGATATTATGAAATGGTATGCATGCCTGTAAATTTTCGATGTAAAGAAAGTTGTCTTTTAAAAACGAATGCAATGTTTATAAAATGTATCATATAGAGGTCAAATACCTCGCGATGTAATCAACTATTGAGAATCATTTATAATGTATATGAACGGGTCCTTTCAGTTGGTATCAGAGCGGTGGTCTTAGCGAACCAAGTCTGCATTAGTGTGTCTAACTGATAAGTCGTTAGGGTGCATTAGTGAGTCTGGACTTCGACCGTGTCTGCATGTCAAAAGTTTTGCTTATCATTTCTAGTCGGAAATCATCTGCTTATTATCCTTAGGAAATTACCTGCTTATCATTATTAGTCTAGACACGTCTTGCTACATTAATTGCATGAGTAGTGTATAGACAAAATTCATATCTTAGCGTATCTGTTAAATCATATCTTATCGTATCTGTTACTTTAAACTTTGTCTGACATATCCCGCAAATTCCTCCGTAATCTACGAAATCTTCGAATCTGATTAAGCAAATTATCAACCATACTTCCTACTTTCACAATAATATACATTCTTTCATATCAAAATAACCATACTCATTCAAACTCAATTACATATTCTGATTTTGAAACCTCAGAATTAAATTCGAGATATAACTGGTACCATCACCTTTAGATTCCTACATCTTTCAAAGCTATATTTTGACTTCAAAACTGTGTTAGAACATCAAATGTATGTTAACGATTACAATCCGTGTTCAAATCCTTCGAAAATTTCTGAAGACACTTCGAATGATGAGCAATCGAGATGATGATCCAACAACATGTTACCCACAGTTATGTACCCGAAAAAAACTCTTGAAACCAAAGTAAAAGTTTAAACAACGTATCCGCGTCAGATTCTTTGGCATTTATTAGCAAAAATAAATTTGAGATTCCTTTTCAAAGTAGCCAGTTTTGTCACAGCTCCAGCAAGTCAACTTCAAATTTTTAGTCAGACTAACCTTATTATAACCTTGAGATATACACCATCGTTACCAGGGAACCTTTTACATTCCACCACATTATTAGCAGATGTACAAATAACTTCATTACCCTTTGACTTTAGCCTCTCCAAAAAGTCATTATAATTATTCATTGAAACCCCATCATTTACTCATTCGCATCTTGTAACGAGAATTGCCATACGAATCATTGGGAATTAGCAATTATTATTTTGAAATCTCGCAGCATGTCTACGCCAATAGTTATATGTGTACATATAATGGACTTACATACTTCGGATGTGAAGTTTCTGAAAAACATCCTGAACTGCGGAATAGTTCTCGAAATGTTGATGAAGCAGCAAAATCTATAAAATGACCTTAACAGTAAAAAGTTTGATGATAATGAATAGTGTGCTGGCAAAGCGCAGAAAAAGAGAAGTCTTGGAACTGGAAACCGGATTGAGCAAAGTATGAAGGAGGTTGTGGACAAATCACAAAGACTGAACATGACTTCAAAGAATCCAAATGATTCAGTATCTGCTGAAGTCATTAACGAATACATTGCTTCTGACTCTAAACCCCTGCGGACAATATCCTTCATCATCCTCTGATATTAGAAATTCTAAGATATCATCGTATCTTTCATTATAAATATCCTCCATATTTCTGAAGATATTTTTATAATTATTCTTATCTGAAATCATTTACCTCTTCGCGCTATCTGTATTACATCATAAAAGAAACTATTTTAGTTTCTAAATTCTGAAACATTCGAGTTTAAAATAGGAATATTTTTTAAGAAGTGTTGAGAGCTGAAGCATGAGTTAATATAATATAATTACACTTGATCAACGTGATTATATTACAGTAAGTCATGCTGAGTTTCTAAATGGAACGTGATGATTCACAGATCATAACATCATCATGTGCCATGTTATACGACTCTTGTATTCTATTTAACCTCTAAAATATCAAGAAAATATTTCTTGATGATTCGGCCTTTTTCAAGGTATTCTGGTAATTTGACAAGTCAAGATCGCGCCATCACAATTTCCTTCCTAGAACATTAACAATGTTCATTTTGAAATTCATATCTGCGAATTCTGAACCATTACAAGCGGTGTTTAATCGCAAGAAGAAGAAACGAAAGGACAAAACTCCGAAATAGAAATTGGGGTATAAATTGCAGCAAATAAAAGAGAGCTTTAACTGTGGATGATAATGATTATAGAAGACAGAAGCAGAGACTTTGAAATATAAGGGAAGATATAAAGCCCAACGACAAACCAGAAATTAAAAACCATATATATCAATGCATGTAGCAATATAAAGACACGGGAGAACTAGAAACACTATAAACCCAAGAGTATAGTAGAAGTAAATAGATTCTTCCGGCGGTTGGTGAAAAAGAAAAATGACCGATATGAAAGTTAGAAATATATCGAGAATCAGAACTGGATGGAGCATATTGATGAATACTTTAAAATATGAGTTGAGGGGGAAAGAATAGAAGGTGATGAAACATGACTAGGAACTTAGAAATCAACAGATTTAACTCACACAATGACGGAATAAGTGAATCAATCCCTCTAGTGAATAGGTTAAGCTTTTTGGGATTAATTTAGTCAAACCACAACTAAATCAAGTGTGTTTAGATTAACACCTAGAGCTATTATTCACCACCTGGGTGATTTGGGTTGAGAGAGAATTGGAGGAGCTCACCAGATCTGAGTGTGTATAACAAATGAGAGGCTTAACCTAAAATGAGGAACATAAGACTTTATATACCCCTGTTGTTGACTCACCCGTATGATTCATCCATCACACGTACGAGTTGGCTTCATCAGCCATACGGGTGATCACTCACTCGTGTCTTCTCATTTAGGTTGTAATTGTGACTTAGCTCAACATCAACCGTGCGTATGAGCCTGTCAGCCGTACGAATGAGGCTTCACTCGTACGTCTGACTAAGTCTAACATAGTCAAACATCCAAAACTCATTCCTGCAGTTCCTGCAACCATATACAAACACGGATAGGATAATAACGAGCGACCATGGTGGCCTGTAAACTGTTGTACCTGTAATGCCCCGTACAAAACCATCGTGTACGAATCATTAACAACATGATCATTACAAGGTTAAGTACTATATGCTGTAATTAAAGAAATTGCATTCACGATAAAAAGGTGATGTCATAACCGACATCAAATGTTTTACATTTCAAAAGCATGCTTCACTAAGTAGAAGCAAATAATAAGTGTATGTGACCACAATGGTCGTTACAAGTCATAGTTCAAAAGTACGAATGTTTGAATGCAAAATAAAGTAGTTCATGCGATGACAACTCTAAGCAGCGGGTGTCTACAGCACGACTAGTACACAGCGGAAGCTAACCTCAAGCACCTGAGAAAAACATGCTTAAAAACGTCAACACAAAGGTTGGTGAGCTATAGTTTAAGTATAACAGTATGTAAGGTAGGCCACGAGATTTCAGTGCTACAAAGAGCGTTTCAAAACAGTATGATAAAGTATATGTTAACCGTGGGCACTTGGTAACTAACTTAACGTTTATACCCCTTGAAAGTACACTTGGCAAGTGCGTATGTCTACGAAGTATTAAACACTCGGTAAATGCTAGCGCTACTAGCCCGAGTGGGGATGTCAAATCCTATGGATCCATATCTAAGATTCGCGTTCACCGGTTCAAAAACCAATGACTAAACGTTACCGAGCTAAAGGGAATGTTTCTGCCGTTATATAACCCACACATATATAAAGTTTAAGTACTCGTGCCTAGTATGTAAAACATAAAATTCGCATGTATTCTCATTTCCCAAAATAAGTTAAAGTAAAAAGGGAATGCTATAACTCACAATGATAATGTAGTCGTAAAGTCGGTTCGGAAAAGGTGTGCAAGTAATCGGTCCGAAGGTCCTCAACCTAAGGCAAATAGTACTAAGTCAGTAAATCATCTTAATAGGTTTAAAAGTATGTAAATAAGGTCTTAAGGGTCATCATCATTCAACATTAAACAAAAGGCGTAAAGTAGGTTTCGTTTATGAAAGTAGTTTAAAACAAAGTCTGACTTCGGTCAGTCACCACGGCCTCTACCCTTACTGAATTAAGGTGAGACCAGTGGCCATGGCTCCGTCTATGAGTCTTTTAAGTGTGGTAAAATTTACAGAAGCAAAATCGTCTTGGTTTGACCGTGGCGACGGTCTAAGTGCGAGTAGGTCAGACATTTCTGCACAACGTTAAAGGACATAGTAACGATCGGAGGGCCATAAATCCTAAACCGTAACTCGGATTAAGATGAGTCCTATATGAAAAGTTATCTAATCAAAAAGATCTATCTAAAAATCATGGTTAGAACAGCCCAGGTCTACTGGTATGTTACAGAAACATCAGATCAGTAGCTTTTGGACAGAAACAGTAAGTTTAAGTGAGTTCCGGTGGTCTTGGTGCTTGATGTTCATCATGATTCTCATCCTTGATGCATATAGCTTCAAGTGTACAACTCATTGATGTATCTACATCCTCTTAACCAAGTATTGACCATCATAACCCTAGTGCAAGTCTAAGACATGGAGCACAACTCACTTAAGAGTTGCATGTAGTTTGATGAACCAAAGTTACATCAAAGTCTTAGGTTTGACACTTATATGAACTATAAAAGAAATATTGAACTATAAACTTGAAAGTTAACTAACTAATCAAGATCATAAGTAGTAGAACATAGTTCTTAGTTTGATCTTGAAGATCCAAGACTCAAAAGTCTAGATCCAAAGTTATATTTAAAGAAAACTTATTTGTGTGTTCTTGAACTTTCAAAGTTAACTTAATTTGTTCAAGAGATATGAGATCAAGACTAACTTGTAGTACTTGACCATATAAACTAACTACATGAAATTAAAATGCATAAAATGAAGAAGTAAACTTAAATAAACAAGAAAAGGTTCATGGTTGTTCATACTTTAAAGATTCAAACCAAAGTTTGATCTTTAGAAAGTAAACTTTAAAGTTTACTTCATGAGCTTCAAGTATGTCTTTAATCAACACATGGAACTTGCAAATTTTGAAACAATTGAAGTAGAATCATAAACTAGTGAGTTTATGTTCTTGTGTTCTTGAAAATACAAGATAATAGAAGAACCAAAACTAGAAAGTTAGGTTCTTGAAAGCTAGTAAGTAACTACAACAACAAGATGAAACAAGTAACAACAACAAACAAGAAATCAAACAAGCAAGTAACAAAAGATGATGATGATGATTAAGTGTCTCTTGGTTTCGGTTTTCATCAATAAGAAAAGAGAAGAACAAGTTGATTAACACTTACAAGAAGAGAGAAAAGTGAGAGAGAACGAAATGCAAGTTTGAGAGGATTTGTGTGTGTGTTTTGAAATGAGAGAAAACAAGTGAAGAATTGATAAGGAAAAATGAAATCAAAAAGCTCCTAAAGCCATCTAAGGCCGACGGTTTGCTTGTCAAAATGGGGGAGTGAAATGTTTGTTGGTTAATTGCTTGAAAAGCTTACAAAATATGGATATTAGATGTGGTCTCATGGGGATTATAAGGTAACTAGATTCTTAATGCCCAAACTAACTAGTTCAATCTCTAAGTATTACTTACACTTGCAAGACATGGCTAACTAAGTCCACTTAAAAGGTAGGGTGGGCTTGGAAGCCCAATAACATGAGTCCATTACACTAACAAAGCCCAAGTTCAAATAATTAATAAATAAATCCAATTAAAGCCCAAGTAACTAACTAATCACCATAGTTAATTAAAATGATTAATAAACTTAATCATGAATGCAAATAATATCTAAAAATATTATTCGTGAAAGTTTTGAGTGTCACAAAGTCGTTTCGGGCAATTAAAGTCAAGTTCGGGCAATCATGGCAACATGTAAATGTAATAACATACATTCGTTTAATCACACGTATTAATAATAATAATTATTAATAAATAAACGTTGGAAATTCCAGGGTCGTTACATTACCCACCTGTTAAAGAAAATTTCATCCCGAAATTTAAGCTGAGGTAGATGGAGGAGTTGGGAAAAGGTGAGGATACTTCCGCATCATTTGATCCTCTCGCTCCCAAGTAAACTCAGGTCCTCGTTTGGCATTCCATCACGCTCGGACGATCGGAATCTTGTTGCGTTTCAAAGTTTTGATCCCACGATCCATAATTTCAACAGCTTCTTCCACAAAGTGAAGTTTGTCGTCAATCGTAAGTTCCTCAAGTGGTATGATAAGTTCTGGTGCAGCAAGACACTTCTTCAAGTTTGACACATGGAAGGTAGGATGAACTGAGCGCAATTGCGCTGGTAGATCCAAACGGTAAGCAACGGGTCCAACCCGTTCCAAGATTTCAAAAGGACCAATGTATCGTGGGTTCAACTTTCCACGTTTTCCAAAATGGATCACACCTTTCCAAGGTGCAACCTTTAACATTACATGATCACCAACGTTGAATTCAAAGTCCTTACGTTTAAGATCGGCATAACTCTTTTGACGATCACGGGCAGTCTTAAGTCTAGCTTGGATCTGAGCAATCTTCTCCGTGGTTTCGTGGACTACCTCGGGTCCGGTGATTTGCTTTTCGCCTACTTCGCCCCAGCAAATAGGAGATCGGCACTTACGGCCATACAATGCTTCGAAAGGTGCAGCATTAATGCTCGAGTGATAACTGTTGTTGTACGAGAATTCGGCGAGTGGCAAATGCCTTTCCCAGGCCTTTCCGAAATCAATGACACATGCACGCAGCATGTCCTCTAAGGTCTGAATCGTTCGTTCACTTTGCCCGTCAGTCTGAGGGTGATAAGTAGTACTCATTTCAAGACGAGTTCCCATGGCTTCTTGCAAAGAACGCCAAAATCTAGAAGCAAAACGGGGATCGCGATCTGAGATGATCGATAAAGGTACACCATGACGAGATACAACCTCTTTGATGTATAACTGGGGCAGTGTGACGACCCCGTCAAAACACTTAACGGATCTGTCAGTTATTCCCATAGCTTGATCGGACTTAAATGAATTAAATAAACAAAGTTGCATTCTTTTATTTCAAAATGTTGCCCAAAAAGGAAACAAACCCAATTAAGTAGTTTAAATCAACCAACCATAGTAATGAACCAAAAGTTGACACAAAACATTGCCAACAAACCCACAATTTAAATTATCCAAAATAGAATGCAAACTTAAGTTTCATAAATAGTTTCATAAAATCTGCCCAAATGCATGCAGACTCTTCTAACGACAGCGGAAGCATTAAATAACTCAAGTACCTGCGAAAACATGCAAGTAAACTGTCAACACAAAGGTTGAGTGAATTATAGGTTTAAATAAATAAGTAAACTTTAGACCACAAGATTTAAAAATGTTAGAAAACATTAAACATTATTCCATTATCAATGAGCCACCTGGTAACCACTTAACCCTTTATTTACCCTTGCCAAACACAATAAAAATATACACTTGGACAGTGTATCTACAACAAATTACGAAGTACTAAACATTCCGATTATAAATTGCTAGCGCGACTAGCTCGAAATGGGGTTGTCAAACCCGATAGATCTATCCGTAGGATTCGCGTTCACCGGTAGAAACCAATGATTACAGTTACCAGACTAGGGAATATTTTTGTCCAACTCACAATGAATAATTAAATTTAACTGTTACTTGTGTCTAACCGTAAATAAAAATATGCATGTAATCACATCCCAAAAAGTATACTTTGAAAAGTATATAAAAAAGGGACTATAACTCACCTTAAAAGCAACTGAAGAAACCACACAAACAAGCGAACAGCAAGTAAAGTAAAGTGATCAAGAAAGATCACAACGCCGACCTATAAATAAAGCAGGTCGAAATAAATAACTAACTTAGGTCAAGTCTTAGTATGATAGCTATTGTACATGTTGCAAGTAGGCATAGAACATTACTCAGCAAGCATCGGTTTGATTGGAACAGCATAAGGACACACACTTTCTATTTTTAGAAAGTTTCTATTTTTGGAAAGTTTCTATTTTTTGGAAAGTTTCTATTTTTGGAAAGTTTCTATTTTTGGAAAGTTTCTATTTTTAGAAAGTTTTGAAGTTAGGAAAGTTTCCTTATTTAGAAAGTCAACAGAAGTCAACTGAAAGTCAAAGTCAACCGAAAGTCAACTCAAAAGTCAACCTTGGCCAAACATAGTCAACATTAATTTTAAAAGTGTAAGTTATAATAATAACATAGGTTATAATGTTATTTAAAGTCAAAAGTGTATAATAATGTCTTAACATAAGTTTAATTAAATAAAATGAATTATTAAAGTTAATATAAGTTGAAATGTTATAATTAGTACGACATAAGTATTTAAATAAATTAATTAAATACTAATCATAATATAAGTATTATTAATAATAATAATTTTTAAATTATATCATAAGTATTTTTAATTAATAATGAATTATTAATTATATCATAAGTTTCTAATTAAAATTATTAAATCATAAGTATTTAATAATTAAATCATAATTAAATAATAATTAAGTCTTATAATAATTAAATAATTATTTAATCTTTATTATAAGTCTTTTAATAATTTCTCAAAAACAAATTTAATACTTATCATAAGTATTTTCCTTTAATAATAAAAGTATTATTAATCATAAGTTTAATTAAAATGTTAATTAAATCATAATTAATAATTAAATGATATAATAAATATTTATATCATAAGTTTTAAATAATAATAATTACTTCTTTTATCATAAGTAATTAATTAATAATGAAATCCATTAATTTTAACATAAGTTTAATCATTAACCATAAGTTTTAAGTTTAAAAGTTCATCGGGTCGTATCTTGAGCCCCGGGTGTCGGTTTCGGGCGAGCCACATATGCATTTCCGCCTACTCAAACCACCCAACACAATTATGAACTCAAGAACACTCCAAGAACAGTCCCTAGGTCGTGGATATCAGCCATGACCACACTTGGGAAAATCAATTTACTCAAAACAGTAATTTAGGCACATCGGGTGAACCGTGGCTCGGATTTAGGTGACCCGAACATGAAAATTCGTCCCACCATCAGTCCTAACCAAATGACACACCCTAAAGACACCAAGGATGGTCACAAAGTCGGACCCAACCTTGTTCATGCCAAGAACACCTTTCAATCTTTAACAAAAATCAAATTAAGCATATCTAGGGCTCCGAGAATCGAAACGACATGAATCCGGAGTCTAAAATTAATGTCTTGATGAGAGGAACTCATTTATATACTTTATTTTAACATTTATATCAGTTACAAAGTCAGAAAACACGAATCAAACTGCTGTCCAAATTTTACAAACCGAAAACATATGCAAACGAGTAATTCTACGCATCCAAACAACATTACAACAACTAATAAACATCATACTAATAATATAAACACAAAATACAGAAATATGAATAGAAATTAAAAGTTCTAGGGTTAGGGTTTATACCCAAATCGAGAATCAAAGAATATAATCGCGTAGAGAACGAAGAGAGGAACACGATTGTATAAACGATTTGATGATCCAAGTAATATTTTGATTGATGGTGATGATGTTTATGGTGGTGGTGGTCGTCGCCCAAAAGAGAGAAAGGGAGGAAGAAAGCAAAAAATTAGGTTTTAGGTTTAGATAAGATTTTGTAAAAATAAAATAAATCAAAATATGGGAAAACAAAGGAGTGTATCCCCCCTCCCTTGTGGCTTCGGCCGAAAATGGGTAGGGTGGGCCCCAAGGTGGGCCAAATTTGCTAAGTGCTTAAAGTCTGATGGCCCGAAAGCCCGACAAAATCCTGAAACGCGAAAACACGCTTACGCGATTAAAAATCCGGAAAGATAACAAACGCGCGACGAAAAATAAATATAAATACACCTAATAATAATATGATCATAAAATATCATATTTAAAATATTTAGAATTTAAAAATCCCGAAAGCTCGACCGTTGGTTTTAAAACCGAAAAGATTCGCCGGATAGAAATCCGCGAGACGTAGAAACGTATAAATTAAAATATGAATACATATATTCATATAACACATAATAATTATTATATATATATTATTACAAAAATAATAATATAGGTCATAGAAATGACGTGGCACACTAACAGTTAACGGTCGTTAAATAATTAACGGAAAAAGATAACGGAAAAAGTAGGGTCGTGACAGTACCTCCCCGTTACGGAAATTTCGTCCCGAAATTTAAGCAGGCGCAGGGGTTGACTCGGCATCTGAGAACAAATGCGGGTACTTCTGCTTCATTTGGTCTTCACGCTCCCAAGTGAACTCGGGACCGCGTCTAGCGTTCCATCGGACCTGAACAATAGGAATTCTGCTCTGTTTAAGAGTCTTAACCTCTCGGTCCATGATCTCAACTGGCTCCTCAATAAAATGCAATTGCTTGTCAACTTGAAGTTCCTCCAAAGGAATAGTCTGATCAAATTCAGCCAAACACTTCTTTAAGTTCGAAATATGGAAAACATCGTGAACAGCACTGAGTTCTTGTGGTAACTTCAAACGATAAGCCACCGGTCCAACTCTTTCAATGATCTCAAACGGTCCCACGAAACGAGGACTTAACTTCCCTCTTTTACCAAAACGAATAACACCCTTCCAAGGCGAAACTTTTAACATAACACGATCACCAACTTGAAATTCAACATCTTTCCTTCCTTTGTCGGCATAACTCTTTTGCCGACTTCTAGCAGTTCTCAACCTTTCTTTAATTTGCACAATCTTCTCAGTAGTCTCGTGAATAATCTCTGGACCTGTAAGTTGAGCATCCCCAACCTCATTCCAACAAATAGGAGACCTACATTTCCTACCGTACAAAGCTTCAAACGGTGCGGCTTTAATACTTACGTGATAACTGTTGTTATAAGAAAACTCAGCTAACGGCAAATACTTATCCCACCCATTCCCAAAATCAATCACACAAGCTCGCAACATATCTTCTAATGTCTGAATGGTCCTCTCACTTTGACCATCCGTTTGAGGATGATAAGCGGTGCTCATATCCAATCTAGTGCCCAAGGCTTCTTGCAACGATTGCCAAAATCTCGATACAAATCGACTATCTCTGTCGGAAATAATAGAAACGGGAACACCATGCCTCGAAACAATCTCTTTCAAATACAAACGGGTGAGTTTCTCCATAGAATCGGTTTCCCTAATCGGCAAAAAGTGAGCCGACTTAGTGAGTCGATCTAAAATCACCCAAATTGCATCATAACCACCCGAAACTCTTGGTAACTTAGTGATAAAATCCATAGTGATACCTTCCCACTTCCACTCGGGAATTTCTGGTTGTACCAACAATCCGGACGGTTTTTGATGTTCAGCTTTGACCTTAGAACAGGTCAAACACTTAGACACATACTTAGCTATGTCACCCTTCAAATTATGCCACCAATACAGCTCCTTAAGATCATGATACATCTTTCCTGAACCAGGATGAAGAGTACCTAGACTTATGAGCCTCATCCAAAACAAGTTGTCGCAGTTCACCAAACTTCGGAACCCAAAGACGTCCTACAAAGTACCTAGTACCATCTGCTCGAATCTCAAATTTCTTAGCCATACCTCTTACGTTCTCTTTCACAAAATTCTCCTCCTTTAAGGCTTCTTGTTGTGCCTCAAGAATCTGCCTAACGAGGTTTGATCTAACTGTCAGATTCAAAGCTCTAACCCTTCGTGGTTCAGCCCTTTCTTTACGACTCAAAGCATCAGCCACAACATTGGCTTTACCTGGATGATACAAAAGGTCACAATCATAATCATTCAACGTCTCAATCCATCTTCGTTGTCTCATGTTCAAATGTTTTTGATTGAGAATATGTTGAAGACTCTTATGATCAGTGTACACAGTACTCTTAACACCTAAAAGATAGTGTCTCCAAATCTTCAGTGCAAAAATAACAGCTCCCAACTCTAAATCATGAGTTGTATAGTTCTGTTCGTGAACCTTCAACTGACGTGACGCATACGCAATAACCTTCTTTCGTTGCATCAAAACGCAACCATAGCCTTGTCGTGATGCATCGCAATAAACAACAAAATCATCATTACCCTCCGGTAGAGACAATATCGGAGCGGTAGTCAGTTTCTTCTTCAAAATCTGAAAAGCATTCTCCTGTTCATCCTTCCACTCATACTTTTTCCCCTTATGCGTTAAAGCAGTCAGAGGTTTCGCTATACGAGAGAAATCCTGGATGAACCTTCGATAGTAACCTGCCAATCCTAAGAACTGACGAATTTGAGTAGGAGTTTTCGGAGTTTCCCACTTTTCAATCACCTCAATTTTAGCAGGATCAACTTGTATTCCCTGTTTGCTAACAATGTGACCAAGGAACTGAACTTCTCTTAACCAAAAAGCACACTTAGAGAACTTAGCGTACAACTCTTCTTTCTTTAACAAATCAAGCACTAACCTCAAGTGTTCTTCGTGCTCTTCATCACTCTTAGAATAGATAAGGATGTCGTCGATGAAAACAATAACGAACTTGTCCAGATAGGGTCTACACACACGGTTCATGAGGTCCATGAACACAGCAGGTGCATTTGTCAATCCGAACGGCATAACAAGGAATTCAAAGTGACCGTAACGGGTGCGAAAAGCAGTTTTCGAAACATCAGATTCTTTAACACGCAACTGATGATAGCCAGAACGAAGATCAATTTTTGAATAAACAGAAGAACCCTGAAGCTGATCGAACAGATCATCAATTCTCGGAAGAGGATAATGATTTTTAACAGTGAGCTTATTCAGTTCACGATAATCGATGCATAAACGAAAAGAACCATCCTTCTTCTTAACAAACAGAACAGGAGCTCCCCAAGGGGACGAACTAGGATGAATAAAACCTTTGTCTAACAACTCACGGAGTTGACTTGACAATTCTTGAAGTTCAGAAGGCGCAAGACGATAAGGAGCACGTGCTACAGGAGCAGCGCCGGGAACAAGATCAATCTGAAATTCTACCGCGCGTTGCGGCGGAAGGCCAGGTAAGTCATCGGGAAACACCTCGGGAAAATCCCTAACAATGTGAACGTCATCAACATTCTTTACTACCTTACAAGGATCAACAACATGAGCAAGGATAGCATGACAGCCTTTGCGGAGATGTTTACGAACTTTCATACAGCTAATAAGGTTTAACTGTGTGCATTTCTTATCTCCAAAGACCATCAATGGCTCTCCAATCACATCAGTAATACGAATAGCCTTATCATAACACACGATCTCAGCACGGTTCGCAGACAGCCAATCCATACCAATAACAATATCAAAACTACCAAGTTCAATCGGTATCAAATCTATCTCGAAATCCCTACCACCCAGATTAATGTTACACTTACGATGTACAGTCTTAGCAGTAAGTTCCTTACCATTAGCTACTTCAACAACATAAGTATTGTCTAAGAGAGTTAACGGCGTTTTGATTCTCGGACTTAATTTACTCGACACGAAACTTAAATCAGCCCCTGAATCAAATAACACATAAACTGATAAATCGTTGACTGAGAACGTACCAGTAACAAGCTTAGGATCTTCCTCCGCATCCTTAGCATTAATGTTGAACGCTCGGCCGCGTGCAGTCTCTGCAGTCTTCTTGTTGGGACAAGCATCTCGGAAATGCCCCGGCTTCCCACACTCATAACAAACCCTTGGATTACCTCCATTATTCGATTTCCCATTACCGTTACCGTTACCACCTCTATTACCAACATTATTATTATTACCACCAGTCGCGGGAGTAGCAGACCCCGGCAAAAGCACTGTACAATCTTTAGCAATGTGCCCTTGCTTAGAGCACCTCTTACAAGTAACTGTGCAGTAACCCTCATGAGCTTTATAGCAACGAGAACACACACGCTGATTTCTGTTATTAGCACCTGAGGTATCCTGTTTCTTCTGCTGACCCTGGTTTTGATTGCGGTTGTTATCCCACTTTCGTTTCCCATTATCAGCCTTCTTGACAACCTCCTCACTACTTTCAACAACTGTAGTCTTGCTTCTTCTCAACACCTTGTCATTAAGTTTGTGGGCCATAGACATAGCTGCCTCAATAGTCTGGGGTTCACTGGACTCAACCCCGTGTTCAATCTTCTCGGACAAACCATCAATGTAAGCCTCAATTTTGCGGTCCTCATCCGCATAAACCCTAGGACACAGCAAAGTTAACTCGAAAAACCTTCGTTCATAGGCATCTAACTCGGTGCCATGCATTTTCAAATTCTTGAGCTCAACCTCTAGCTTCTTAAGCTCACCCCGAGGTCTATAGCGGGTGATCAATCTTTCCTTAAAATCATTCCAGGCCAAACCATAAGCTACATCGCTTCCCAAACTACTAACTAGATTGTTCCACCATGTCAAGGCACTATCCTTGAGAGTGCAACTAGCGAAACTAACTTTGTCCTCTTCACGGACCCGACTGACCCTGAAAATAGATTCGATTTTCTCGAACCAACGAGTAAGCCCTATTGGTCCTTCCGTACCACTGAATTCTTGGGGTCGACCAGCCATAAAAGTTTTGTGGGAGCATCCCACGTTGTTGTTCACATTGGCGTTAACATTAGCATTTGCTGCCATAGCAGCAGCAATTCCTTCATTGATCAGGCGTTGCATACGCGCTTCAGTGGACTCTCTTGGAGGCATGATCTTCAAAATAGAATAACACATCCGTTAGTACCAAGAATAATAATAGTGTCATAAAGGAATAGATCAAAACACGAAAAGACTAACCATTAAGATATTAGTCAACTAACACTATGAGTAATAACATGATAGTTATGATTGTTATAGAAATAACCATCACATGCATACATATTTTATGATAACATCATACAACATACATAGCACCTAACATACATGAACATATATTACGCATAATATAACATGCCAAGAGCCATAACATCAGAAATAAAACATGATAATGATAATAGATGTCATAAAAATAACCATCCATACATAATGAAAAATATCCCATAACAAAATCTTAACAAAATCCTCGGCAAAACGCCGTACATAACCCAAAATGTATGTATAAAAAGGACATTAAGTCTGATGAAATAGATAATCAATATGAATAATCACATCACATTCGCTTAGAGCGGGTGTGATAAGCTGGTCCAGCATGAGTCTCAGCAGGATCCTCATACTTACGCAACTTCCCTTTCACAACATCCAACTCTTCCTTCAACACACTCGAGAGCCTCGAACTTAGCATTAACTTCTCGATCACGCTTACGGTTCGCATCCTTAACCCTATGCTTGAAAGTGATAAAGTTACTCATGTCGGCACGGATCTCGTCCATAACTTCATTATGTGGCAAGGTGCGCAAACAATCACTAAGGGCGTTAATACGTGTCACCTCATTATAAGCCCGGTTCATATGAGTAATGGTAGAAAAATAGTAATGAACAGGATCATCGATCTCTGGTTGATTAGCACGGCGTCTAGCAGGAGACGGTGGAGCAGGAGCAGCAACAGAGTTATCACTCGAAGTCGACATCTGCAAACAGCAAAACCGCAAACCACATACTAAAAAGATATGAAAGCTAATAATATAACTTATACGAAATGAAATGCATAATAATGCTATAGCAAAAAGGTAGGGCTGTAGACTAGACTCTAATGCACCCTAATAACCACGGGTTGACCACATTAAGACCGCCTAGTTCCCTACAACCAGAGCTCTGATACCACATGTGACGACCCCGTCAAAACACTTAACGGATCCGTCAGTTGGTCCCATAGCTTGATCGGACTTAAATAAATTAAATAAACAAAGTTGCATTCTTTTTTTTCAAAATGTTGCCCAAAAAGGAAACAAACCCAATTAAGTAGTTTAAATCAACCAACCATAGTAATGAACCAAAAGTTGACACAAAACATTGCCAACAAACCCACAATTTAAATTATCCAAAATAGAATGCAAACTTAAGTTTCATAAATAGTTTCATAAAATCTGCCCAAATGCATGCAGACTCTTCTAACGACAGCGGAAGCATCAAATAACTCAAGTACCTGTGAAAACATGCAAGTAAACTGTCAACACAAAGGTTGAGTGAATTATAGGTTTAAATAAATAAGTAAACTTTAGACCACAAGATTTAAAAATGTTAGAAAACATTAAACATTATTCCATTATCAATGAGCCACCTGGTAACCACTTAACCCTTTATTTATCCTTGCCAAACACAATAAAAATATACACTTGGACAGTGTATCTACAACAAATTACGAAGTATTAAACATTCTGATTATAAATTGCTAGCGCGACTAGCTCGAAATGGGGTTGTCAAACCCGATAGATCTATCCGTAGGATTCGCGTTCACCGGTAGAAACCAATGATTACAGTTACCAGACTAGGGAATATTTTTGTCCAACTCACAATGAATAATTAAATTTAACTGTTACTTGTGTCTAACCGTAAATAAAAATATGCATGTAATCACATCCCAAAAAGTATACTTTGAAAAGTATATAAAAAAGGGACTATAACTCACCTTAAAAGCAACTGAAGAAACCACACAAACAAGCGAACAGCAAGTAAAGTAAAGTGATCAAGAAAGATCACAACGCCGACCTATAAATAAAGCAGGTCGAAATAAATAACTAACTTAGGTCAAGTCTTAGTATGATAGCTATTGTACATGTTGCAAGTAGGCATAGAACATTACTCAGCAAGCATCGGTTTGATTGGAACAGCATAAGGACACACACTTTCTATTTTTAGAAAGTTTCTATTTTTGGAAAGTTTCTATTTTTTGGAAAGTTTCTATTTTTGGAAAGTTTCTATTTTTGGAAAGTTTCTATTTTTAGAAAGTTTTGAAGTTAGGAAAGTTTCCTTATTTAGAAAGTCAACAGAAGTCAACTGAAAGTCAAAGTCAACCGAAAGTCAACTCAAAAGTCAACCTTGGCCAAACATAGTCAACATTAATTTTAAAAGTGTAAGTTATAATAATAACATAGGTTATAATGTTATTTAAAGTCAAAAGTGTATAATAATGTCTTAACATAAGTTTAATTAAATAAAATGAATTATTAAAGTTAATATAAGTTGAAATGTTATAATTAGTACGACATAAGTATTTAAATAAATTAATTAAATACTAATCATAATATAAGTATTATTAATAATAATAATTTTTAAATTATATCATAAGTATTTTTAATTAATAATGAATTATTAATTATATCATAAGTTTCTAATTAAAATTATTAAATCATAAGTATTTAATAATTAAATCATAATTAAATAATAATTAAGTCTTATAATAATTAAATAATTATTTAATCTTTATTATAAGTCTTTTAATAATTTCTCAAAAACAAATTTAATACTTATCATAAGTATTTTCCTTTAATAATAAAAGTATTATTAATCATAAGTTTAATTAAAATGTTAATTAAATCATAATTAATAATTAAATGATATAATAAATATTTATATCATAAGTTTTAAATAATAATAATTACTTCTTTTATCATAAGTAATTAATTAATAATGAAATCCATTAATTTTAACATAAGTTTAATCATTAACCATAAGTTTTAAGTTTAAAAGTTCATCGGGTCGTATCTTGAGCCCCGGGTGTCGGTTTCGGGCGAGCCACATATGCATTTCCGCCTACTCAAACCACCCAACACAATTATGAACTCAAGAACACTCCAAGAACAGTCCCTAGGTCGTGGATATCAGCCATGACCACACTTGGGAAAATCAATTTACTCAAAACAGTAATTTAGGCACATCGGGTGAACCGTGGCTCGGATTTAGGTGACCCGAACATGAAAATTCGTCCCACCATCAGTCCTAACCAAATGACACACCCTAAAGACACCAAGGATGGTCACAAAGTCGGACCCAACCTTGTTCATGCCAAGAACACTTTTCAATCTTTAACAAAAATCAAATTAAGCATATCTAGGGCTCCGAGAATTGAAACGACATGAATCCGGAGTCTAAAATTAATGTCTTGATGAGAGGAACTCATTTATATACTTTATTTTAACATTTATATCAGTTACAAAGTCAGAAAACACGAATCAAACTGCTGTCCAAATTTTACAAACCGAAAACATATGCAAACGAGTAATTCTACGCATCCAAACAACATTACAACAACTAATAAACATCATACTAATAATATAAACACAAAATACAGAAATATGAATAGAAAT
The DNA here is from genome assembly GCF_046630445.1 of Rutidosis leptorrhynchoides. NCBI lineage: Eukaryota > Viridiplantae > Streptophyta > Magnoliopsida > Asterales > Asteraceae > Rutidosis > Rutidosis leptorrhynchoides. Next base: position 319,012,724 of record NC_092342.1, read on the forward strand.
TAAAAGTTCTAGGGTTAGGGTTTATACCCAAATCGAGAATCAAAGAATATAATCGCGTAGAGAACGAAGAGAGGAACACGATTGTATAAACGATTTGATGATCCAAGTAATATTTTGATTGATGGTGATGATGTTTATGGTGGTGGTGGTCGTCGCCCAAAAGAGAGAAAGGGAGGAAGAAAGCAAAAAATTAGGTTTTAGGTTTAGATAAGATTTTGTAAAAATAAAATAAATTAAAATATGGGAAAACAAGGGAGTGTATCCCCCCTCCCTTGTGGCTTCGGCCGAAAATGGGTAGGGTGGGCCCCAAGATGGGCCAAATTTTCTAAGTGCTTAAAGTCTGATGGCCCGAATGCCCGAACGAATCCCGAAACGTGAAAACACGCTTACGCGATTAAAAATCCGGAAAGATAACAAACGCGCGACGAAAAATAAATATAAATACACCTAATAATAATATTATCATAAAATATCATATTTAAAATATTTAGGATTTAAAAATCCCGAAAGCTCGACCGTTGGTTTTAAAACCGAAAAGATTCGCCGGATAGAAATCCGCGAGACGTAGAAACGTATAAATTAAAATATGAATACATATATTCATATAACACATAATAATTATTATATATATATTATTACAAAAATAATAATATAGGTCATAGAAATGACGTGGCACACTAACAGTTAACGGTCGTTAAATAATTAACGGAAAAAGTAGGGTCGTGACAGGCAGGTGCACTAGTACCAGCTCCGGAAGTAGAAGCGCCGGGATCACTAGTGGGTGTCGGGGCCGGTGTATTGGCAGTAGCAGCAGTAGGTGTAGCAGTAGGTAGGGCGACGGGGTCTGAGTCTGTACTGCCCGAAATACCAGTAGGTGGAACATCCGACATCTGAACAAGGAAAAATAAATTTTCCATGTCAGTATGTCATAAAGCAAGCAATTAATAAGCCAACAGTTTAAATCATGTATAACAGTAACTAGCATGGCAATAACAGCAATTCGTATGAAAGTAGCATGCAATCAAAAGCAAGTAGCATCATGCAGTAGTGATATCATGTAGTAGCATACGGCATATAGCAGAAAAAGTAAGCATTAGCATGTAGTAAGCTCAGCGGAAACAAGTAAACTAGCAAGTTGTAGATTAGTCCTATTAGTAAATCCTACTCGGGTCGGTCTTAGACTCACTAATGCAACCTAATTCCCTATAACCAATGCTATGATACCAAATGTGATGCCCCGTACAAAACAATCGTGTACGAATCATCAACAACAGGATCATTACAAGGTTAAGTACTATATGCTGTAATTAAAGAAATTGCATTCACGATAAAAAGGTGATGTCATAACCGACATCAAATGTTTTACATTTCAAAAGTATGCTTTACTAAGTAGAAGCAAATAATAAGTGTATGTGACCACAATGGTCGTTACAAGTCATAGTTCAAAAGTACGAATGTTTGAATGCAAAATAAAGTAGTTCATGCGATGACAACTCTAAGCAGCGGGTGTCTACAGCACGACTAGTACACAGCGGAAGCTAACCTCAAGCACCTGAGAAAAACATACTTAAAAACGTCAACACAAAGGTTGGTGAGCTATAGTTTAAGTATAACAGTATGTAAGGTAGGCCACGAGATTTCAGTGCTACAAAGAGCGTTTCAAAATAGTATGATAAAGTATATATTAACCGTGGGCACTTGGTAACTAACTTAACGTTTATACCCCCTGAAAGTACACTTGGCAAGTGCGTATGTCTACGAAGTATTAAACACTCGTTAAATGCTAGCGCTACTAGCCCGAGTGGGGATGTCAAACCCTATGGATCCATATCTAAGATTCGCGTTCACCGGTTCAAAAACCAATGACTAAACGTTACCGAGCTAAAGGGAATGTTTCTGCCGTTATATAACCCACACATATATAAAGTTTAAGTACTCGTGCCTAGTATGTAAAACATAAAATCCGCATGTATTCTCAGTTCCCAAAATAAGTTAAAGTAAAAAGGGAATGCTATAACTCACAATGATAATGTAGTCGTAAAGTCGGTTCGGAAAAGGTGTGCAAGTAATCGGTCCGAAGGTCCTCAACCTAAGGCAAATAATACTAAGTCAGTAAATTGTCTTAATAGGTTTAAAAGTATGTAAATAAGGTCTTAAGGGTCATCATCATTCATCATTAAACAAAAGGCGTAAAGTAGGTTTCGTTTATGAAAGTAGTTTAAAACAAAGTCTGACTTCAGTCAGTCACCACGGCCTCTACCCTTACTGAATTAAGGTGAGACCAGTGGCCATGGCTCCGTCTATGAGTCTTTTGTGTGTGGTAAAATTTACAGAAGCAAACTCGTCTTGGTTTGACCGTGGCGACTGTAGTGACCCGAACTTTTCCATGTTTATATATATTAATTGAGATTGATATTTACAGGATTAAATATTTCCAACATGTTAAGCAATCAAACTTATTAAGACTTGATTAATTGAAATATGTTTCATATAGACAATTGACCACCCAAGTTGACCGGTGATTCACGAACGTTAAAACTTGTAAAAACTATATGATGACATATATATGGATATATATATAGTTAACATGATACTATGATAAGTAAACATATCATTAAGTATATTAACAATGAACTACATATGTAAAAACAAGACTACTAACTTAATGATTTTTAAACGAGACATATATGTAACGATTATCGTTGTAAAGATATTTAATGTATATATATATATCATATTAAGAGATATTCATACATGATAATATCATGATAATATAATAATTTAAAATCTCATTTGATATTATAAACATTGGGTTAACAACATTTAACAAGATCGTTAACCTAAAGGTTTCAAAACAACACTTACATGTAACGACTAACGATGACTTAACGACTCAGTTAAAATGTATATACATGTAGTGTTTTAATATGTATTTATACACTTTTGAAAGACTTCAATACACTTATCAAAATACTTCTACTTAACAAAAATGCTTACAATTACATCCTCGTTCAGTTTCATCAACAATTCTACTCGTATGCACCCGTATTCGTACTCGTACAATACACAGCTTTTAGATGTATGTACTATTGGTATATACACTCCAATGATCAGCTCTTAGCAGCCCATGTGAGTCACCTAACACATATGGGAACCATCATTTGGCAACTAGCATGAAATATCTCATAAAATTACAAAAATATGAGTAATCATTCATGACTTATTTACATGAAAACAAAATTACATATCCTTTATATCTAATCCATACACCAACGACCAAAAACACCTACAAACACTTTCATTCTTCAATTTTCTTCATCTAATTGATCTCTCTCAAGTTCTATCTTAAAGTTCTAAGTGTTCTTCATAAATTCTACAATTTCTAGTTACATAAAATCAAGAATACTTTCAAGTTTGCTAGCTCACTTCCAATCTTGTAAGGTGATCATCCAACCTCAAGAAATCTTTGTTTCTTACAGTAAGTTATCATTCTAATACAAGGTAATAATCATATTCAAACTTTGGTTCAATTTCTATAACTATAACAATCTTATTTCAAGTGATGATCTTACTTGAACTTGTTTTCGTGTCATGATTCTGCTTCAAGAACTTCGAGCCATCCAAGGATCCGTTGAAGATAGATCCATTTTTCTATTTTCCAGTAGGTTTATCCAAGGAACTTAAGGTAGTAATGATGTTCATAACATCATTCGATTCATACATATAAAACTATCTTATTCGAAGGTTTAAACTTGTAATCACTAGAACATAGTTTAGTTAATTCTAAACTTGTTCGCAAACAAAAGTTAATCCTTCTAACTTGACTTTTAAAATCAACTAAACACATGTTCTATATCTATATGATATGCTAACTTAATGATTTAAAACCTGGAAACACGAAAAACACCGTAAAACCGGATTTACGCCGTCGTAGTAACACCGCGGGCTGTTATGGGTTAGTTAATTAAAAACTATGATAAACTTTGATTTAAAAGTTGTTATTCTGAGAAAATTATTTTTATTATGAACATGAAACTATATCCAAAAATTATGGTTAAACTCAAAGTGGAAGTATGTTTTCTAAAATGGTCATCTAGACGTCGTTCTTTCGACTGAAATGACTACCTTTACAAAAATGACTTGTAACTTATTCTTTATGAATATAAACCTATACTTTTTCTGTTTAGATTCATAAAATAGAGTTCAATATGAAACCATAGCAATTTGATTCACTCAAAACGGATTTAAAATGAAGAAGTTATGGGTAAAACAAGATTGGATAATTTTTCTCATTTTAGCTACGTGAAAATTGGTAACAAATCTATTCCAACCATAACTTAATTAACTTGTATTGTATATTATGTAATCTTGAGATACCATAGACACGTATACAATGTTTCGACCTATCATGTCGACACATCTATATATATTTCGGAACAACCATCGACACTCTATATGTGAATGTTGGAGTTAGCTATACAGGGTTGAGGTTGATTCCAAAATATATATAGTTTGAGTTGTGATCAATACTGAGATACGTATACACTGGGTCGTGGATTGATTCAAGATAATATTTATCGATTTATTTCTGTACATCTAACTGTGGACAACTAGTTGTAGGTTACTAACGAGGACAGCTGACTTAATAAACTTAAAACATCAAAATATATTAAAAGTGTTGTAAATATATTTTGAACATACTTTGATATATATGTATATATTGTTATAGGATCGTGAATCAACCAGTGGCCAAGTCTTACTTCCCGACGAAGTAAAAATCTGTGAAAGTGAGTTATAGTCCCACTTTTAAAATCTAATATTTTTGGGATGAGAATACATGCAGGTTTTATAACTGTTTTACGAAATAGACACAAGTAATCGAAACTACATTATATGGTTGAATTATCGAAATCGAATATGCCCCTTTTTATTAAGTCCGGTAATCTAAGAATTAGGGAACAGACACCCTAATTGACGCGAATCCTAAAGATAGATCTATTGGGCCTAACAAACCCCATCCAAAGTACCGGATGCTTTAGTACTTCGAAATTTATATCATATCCGAAGGGTGTCCCGAAATGATGGGGATATTCTTATATATGCATCTTGTTAATGTCGGTTACCAGGTGTTCACCATATGAATGATTTTTATCTCTATGTATGGGATGTGTATTGAAATATGAAATCTTGTGGTCTATTATTATGATTTGATATATATAGGTTAAACCTATAACTCACCAACATTTTTGTTGACGTTTTAAGCATGTTTATTCTCAGGTGATTATTAAGAGCTTCCGCTGTTGCATAGTTAAATAAGGACTAGATTTGGAGTCCATGCTTGTATGATATTGTGTAAAAACTGCATTCAAGAAACTTATTTTGTTGTAACATATTTGTATTGTAAACCATTATGTAATGGTCGTGTGTAAACAGGATATTTTAGATTATCATTATTTGATAATCTACGTAAAGCTTTTTAAACCTTTATTGATGAAATAAAGGTTATGGTTTGTTTTAAAATGAATGCAGTCTTTGAAAAATGTCTCATATAGAGGTCAAAACCTCGCAACGAAATCAATTAATATGGAACGTTTTTAATCAATAAGAACGGGACATTTCAGTTGGTATCAGAGCGTTGGTCTTAGAGAACCAGAATTTTGCATTAGTGTGTCTTATCAAGTTTGTTAGGATGCATTAGTGAGTCTGGACTTCGACCGTGTTTACTTGAAAAATGATTGCTTAACAAATTTTGTTGGAAACTATATATTTTTAACATGTAAATATTATGTGATATATTAATCTCTTAACGCGTTTGATATTATGTGATAGATGTCTACATCTAGAACAAGTCCCATTGACTCACCTAATAATAATGAAGAGTCAAATGTAAATTGGAATGATTCGTGGACTGATTCACAAGTTCCCGAAGAGGAACCGAAAGAAGAGTCGGAACCGGAAGAAGAATCGGAACCGGATGAAGAAATAGAACCGGTGGGGGAAATAATAAAACGGTTAAGTAAAAGAAAATCCTCAACCAACTGACCAAGGTTAATTATGGTCAATGGTGTTTCCGCCAAGGAAGCAAAATATTAGGAGGATTACCAATTCTCCGATGAATCGGATTCCGACGAGAATTCCGATGATGTTATAGAAATTACCCCAACTGAATTTAAAAAGGCAAAAGAAAATAATAAGGGAAAGGGCATAAAAATAGAGAAATCTAATTTCAACCCCGATGAACTTTATATGTATCGTCAACCCCCGAAGTCCTTAAGTTGTAACAATGACCCGGGAACCTCTAAACCACCAGGTTTTTCTAAACCAATGTGTAAAACGACGGCTCGTATTAGGGGAACATCATATATCCCTAGAAACTTGGCAAAACGAACCAAAACCGAAGAAGAAGAAACAAGCGAGTCGGAATAAGATAGTTGTATTCGTGTGGTGTAATATATGTAATATAGTGTGCTTATGCTTTATGATATATGTAAAAATTGCTTGTATTAATAAGTATTTTTTTTATGAATCTAACTCTTGTCTATTTTACAGTATAAAAACACAAAATGGATAGACAACCCAATATTTTAAGAGACCTACCCGGAGACATGATTGATGAAATCTTGTCTAGAGTCGGTCAGAATTCTTCGGCACAACTATTTAAGACGAGATCAGTTTGTAAGACATTCGAAGAACGTTCCAAGAATGCCTTGGTTTATAAAAGGCTTTCGTTCGAAAGATGGGGGATATCACATTGGGAAATCCATAAGTTACGATGTGTTTACTTTGACGCATATATTGCGGGGAACCCAAATGCTATTTTACGCAATGGGTTAAGAAATTATTTTGACTCAATATATCCGAATATTGGACTTCGTGATTTAGAAAAAGCGACTAACATGCAACATAAAGAAGCATGTTATGCTTACGGATTAGTAATGTTCGCTTCTCACCAAAGTGAGAACAAGAACATCGGGCTACAACTATTAAACAAAACGTTCCCACAAGTGACGGAGTCGGTAATTGGGGTAAGAAATGAGGTTTTTAGATTGTTACGGGACTGTTGGACATTATGTAGCGACCCCGACAAATCGTCAAGTGACGGCGTCATCTACGTATGGTCCCATTTCATGGTCATAAGCATTTATAACAAAGTTTGACCGAAAATATGTCGCATTCATTTCATAAAAGGATGTTTCAATGTTTACAAAAGTAATTCCCAAGACAAGTACATATCAAAAGTTATAGTTCATATGAAACACGTGCGACATAGTTTAAAGTAGCCAAAAAGACGCTCCACGTATGCAAGTATACTCGACATCCAATGCAAGTATCAAAAGTATGAGCGGAAGCATGTATCACTTAAGTTCAAGGACCTGAGAAAAACATAGAGAATCTGTCAACGAAAACGTTGGTGAAATCATAGGTTTAGTAAGTAAGTAAATGAGTAAGTAAGTTGAACCACAAGTGTTGTCACGTTGAAATAATAATAAACCATTCTAAAAGTTGATATCACGAGCACCCAATTATCAAGGCTTAACTATCACGAAACCCCATTAATATAGTGTCAGAACATACACTTATCCCCGAAAATATATTTCATCCGATTAACGGTAGCGAACCGTCCGAATGAGGGTTTGTCAAACCCGTATGGCCACACAACATAAGTTCTCGCTTACACCCTGCAAGTGTAACTAATGATAATTGAATTGAGGCTTTTTGTTCTAACTCGTACGTAGAATGTTTGTTTTCGCACTTGTGTTCACTTTGTAAAATGAAACGTTTATGTTTTCTCATCCCAAATATAAGTATAAAAGAGTAAAAGTGGGACTATGATCTCACCTTTGATTGCAAGAGCAAATAAGTACTTCAACAAGTAATGTGCGCTAAGGACAACGCTAGTCTCGACCTAAACAAATAGGCTGTGTCAATAACGATAGTCACGGAGGGTCAAAGTTGTTCAATTAGTCCTATGGCTCAATACGACTCGATTATGAAGCATGTGAAGCAAATAGTCAAGTTTCATGCAAGATACATGTATAGAAACAAGTTAGAAAGATTGCATAATCAATTGGTTAAGTTTGACAAAAAGTCAAACTTTGGTCGGTCAAAGTCAACGAAAAAGTCAACATGTTCGGGTCGGGTCCCGAACAAATTTTCTATGCTAATTATTCATATATAAGCATGTTAGAACAAATTGCATGTGAATTGGAGGTCTAGAACGTGCCAAACATTTTTCACATTTGGGACAAGGAGGTCAGAACCTGGCCCCCTTATATGTCGCGCCGCGACAGGAAGGGGCCGCGCCGCGGCAAAGGCCGGGTGCTGGTGCCTGGCCAGTCCCAAATGTTCAAGTCTCAATCCAAAACCTTTTTGTGCATAAAACACAAACCGCTAACACTTAGGACTCGCACCTTATATCGTTGGAAAGCTCTTTTGACGTAGAATGCAACTAAACACAATTCATCAATCAAAAACCTCATTTGTAACAACCGAGTTTTCAAACCAAGTGATCATTCAATGCACACATTAATGCTTCAAACTCACCAATGCACATTTAATGATTCGGGCATTCAATGCATACATATGACATGCCATTTTGTAGGTAATTGAGCATACAATACAACTAACAACTTACTAATAACAAATCATGGCAATCAATGCATCAAATAATCATTTCAAGTTCATTAAACCCTAGCTCAATTCCACCAAAAATCACTAAACAAGTTCTTAGAGTTTTCTCATGCAACCTATACATCAAAATGAAGCTAGTAACACTAGGAACACATTTAATACATGCATTTATAACATTTAACAACATTTAATCATCTAAAACTCAAGATTAAACACACCCATTTTGCTAGTTCATGCAAGTTACTTCCAAACAATAAATCAAGCAATTCAAACACATAATCTTGTTAGACTAGAGCCATAGACACTAATTAACAACCTTGTAACTCAAAAATCTCAAGAACACAAAAATTAGTGATTTTAGAAAGTTACCCAAATGCAATGAGATTGGTATGGAATCGAAGAGGAGATCACGAGGAGTTCAAATATGTAATTTGTTTGGCTCGAAGCTTGATCGATTTATTTTGGATGATGATTTGCTTTATGGAGAATTTAGAGAAAATATGTAAGTAGTGAAAGAAAAGAAGAAAGAAATGAAAAGGAAGAAGATAAGGAGGTTGACTTAGTCAAAGCTAGTCACCTCTTTGTCTTGTTGGCGAAACTAGTCCCTCAAGTTATAATCGGGTGCGTTAAATTACCTAAACAAGATAATTTGAAACGCGTGTTAACGGGAGATGTTATAAACATATAACGGAGTTTAAAGTAGTATAACGGAAAAGTAAACGGAAATAGGCGGGATGTTACATTACCTACTCCTTAAAAGAAATTTCGTCCCGAAATTTAAGAAGGCGTAGTAATCGTTGTTTCTTCCTCGGAATCCGACGATTCCGGAACCGGGAATAGATGAGGGTGTTTCTTTCGCATTTGATCTTCTCTTTCCCAAGTAAACTCGGGTCCCCTTTTGGCGTTCCAACGGACCTTAACAATAGGGATCCGGCTTTGTTTTAATTCCTTCTCGACGTAGTCCACAATTTCAACCGGTTCCTCCACAAAATGGAGTTTGTCATTAATAGCAAGTTCCTCGAGAGGGACGACGATATCGGGCTCGGCAAGACATTTCTTCAAGTTAGATACATGAAATGTAGGATGGACGGAGCTTATTTGAGGCGGGAGATCTAAACGATACGCGACGGTTCCAACACGCTCTAAGATCTCGAAAGGACCAACATACCGCGGATTCAGTTTCCCACGTTTCCCAAAACGAATGACACCCTTCCAAGGTGCGACTTTTAACATGACGCGGTCACCGACTTGAAATTCGAGGTCTTTGCGTCTTTTGTCGGTATAGCATTTTTGACGACTCCGGGCCGTCCGAAGCCTATCTCGGATTTGAAGGATCTTCTCGGTGGTTTCGTGAATGAGTTCGGGCCCGGAAATTTGCACGTCACCCACTTCGGCCCAACAAAGAGGAGAGCGACATTTTCGACCATATAACGCTTCAAAGGGTGCGGCCTTTATACTCGCGTGATAACTATCGTTATAAGAGAACTCGGCGAGAGGTAAGTGCTTGTCCCAAGCTTTTCCAAAATCAACGACGCAAGCTCGTAACATATCCTCCAAGGTTTGTATGGTACGTTCACTTTGCCCATCGGTTTGGGGATGATATGCGGTACTCATGTCTAAACGCGTTCCCAACGCTTCTTGTAACGTACGCCAAAATCTAGAAACGAAACGGCCATCTCGGTCGGAGATAATCGATAAAGGTACACCGTGTCGGGCTACAATCTCCTTAATGTAAAGTCGTGCAAGTTTCTCCATTTTGTCGGTCTCTTTCATGGCGAGAAAGTGCGCGGATTTGGTGAGGCGATCGACAATGACCCAAATAGTATCATAACCGCCCGACGTTTTTGGTAGCTTGGTGATAAAATCCATCGTGATCCTTTCCCACTTCCATTGTGGGATCTCGGGTTGTTGAATTAACCCGGACGGTCTTTGGTGTTCGGCTTTGACTTTAGCGCAAGTCAAACATTTGGCAACGTATCTAGCAACTTCCTTTTTGATGTTCGGCCACCAATATTGTTCTTTAAGGTCATGGTACATCTTATTGGCGCCGGGGTGAATCGAGTATCGTGATTTGTGGGCTTCGTCTAAGATGAGGTTTCGTAAGTCGCCATATCTAGGCACCCAAATTCTTCCGGCGTAATATCGAAGTCCGTTTTCCTTAACTTCGAATCGGGAGACGAGGATGTTTAAAAGTTCACGTCCAATGTGGTTGTCCTTAAGAGCCTCCTCTTGAGCTGCACGAATTTGGCTATTAAGGTTGGAGTGGATGGTGATGTTTAGTGCTCGGACGCGAAGAGGTACCGTTCTTTCCTTTCGACTTAAGGCATCGGCCACTACATTTGCCTTTCCGGGATGGTAACGAAGCTCACAATTGTAATCGTTCAAGGTTTCAATCCACCATCGTTGTCTCATGTTTAGTTGCTTTTGATCGAAGATATGTTGGAGACTTTTGTGATCGGTAAAGATAGTACTCTTGGTGCCAAGAAGATGATGTCTCCATAACTTAAGTGCAAAGATGACGGCTCCGAGTTCAAGATCATGTGTCGTGTAGTTTCGTTCGTGAACCTTGAGTTGTCGAGAGGCATAAGCAATGACTTTCTTTCGTTGCATTAATACGCACCCATAACCGTTCTTCGAGGCATCGCAATATACAACAAAATCATCATTGCCTTCGGGAAGTGACAAGATAGGAGCGGTGGTTAGCTTAGTTTTCAAGATTTGGAAAGCGGTTTCTTGTTCGGATGACCAAATGAACTTTCGTTCCTTGTGAGTTAACGCGGTTAGAGGGCGAGCGATTAAGGAGAAATCCTTGATGAATTTACGATAGTATCCGGCGAGACCTAAGAATTGACGAATTTGAGTAGGAGTAGTAGGAGTCTCCCATTTACTAATGGCTTCGATTTTTGCGGGATCGACTTTAATGCCTTGATCACTTACAACGTGACCGAGGAATTGAACTTCCTTCAACCAAAATTCACACTTGGAGAACTTGGCATAGAGTTTTTCTTTTCTCAAGAGTTCAAGCACGAGTCGGAGATGTTCTTTGTGTTCCTCTTCGTTTTTAGAATAGATCAAAATATCATCGATGAACACGATAACGAATTTGTCGAGGTAAGGTTTGCACACGCGGTTCATGAGATCCATGAACACCGCCGGTGCGTTAGTGAGACCGAAAGGCATGACAAGGAACTCATAACTACCATAACGAGTCTGGAAGGCGGTTTTGGAGACATCTTCCCCTTTAACCCTTAGTTGATGATAACCCGAACGGAGATCGATTTTTGAATATACACGAGAACCTTGTAGTTGATCAAAGAGGTCATCAATGCGCGGAAGAGGATATCGGTTTTTAATCGTCAATTTGTTTAGTTCACGATAATCAATGCACATTCGTAGGGATCCGTCTTTCTTCTTAACGAACAAAATCGGAGCGCCCCATGGTGAATGGCTAGGTTAAATGAAACCACGGTCAAGTAACTCTTGGATTTGACTTTGCAATTCTTGCAATTCGGATGGAGCGAGTCTATATGGTGCACGCACTACGGGTGCGGCTCCCGGAATAAGATCGATTTGAAATTCAACCGGTCGATGAGGTGGAAGACCCGGTAATTCGTCGGGGAATACATCGGAAAAGTCACTAACAATCGGCACATCATCGATGCGCTTCTCGTCGGCCTCGACTTTCTTAACGTGAGCAAGAATCGCGAAACAACCCTTGCGAAGTAGCTTTCGAACTTTAAGGCACGAAACAAGATTGAGTCCGGTGCAATTCTTGTCGCCATAGACAATCAATGGTTCACCATTCTCGATAGGAATTCGGATTGCATGAAGATCGCAAAGAATGTGAGATTTATTTTTGACCATCCAATTCATACCGATTATTACATCAAAACTCCCTAGTTCCATGGGTATCAAGTCAATTTCAAATTCATTACCCAAAATATTTAAAGTACACCCCCGGTAATATGTGTCGGCACTTAAGAGTTTTCCATCGGCCACCTCGATGGAGTAAGTAGTATCTAAAGGGTGTGGTGGAGCGGAAAGATTAGGAGCCAAATTCTTAGACACAAAACATTTATCGGCACCCGAATCAAATAAGCAAGTAACATAAGTGTTGTTGAGAAGAAACGTACCCGTGACTAGTTCATTGTCATCTCGGGCTTCCTCGGTGTTGATGTTAAAGGCTCGGCCTCGGTGGTTGGGGTTGGCTTTCTTTTTCGGGCATTCGTTCTTATAATGGCCCGTTTGGCCACATTCATAACAAGTGACCGTCCTTGGAGGATTGGGCCCCTTTCGAGCGACGGGGGCGGCACTTCTACAATCATTGGCCACATGACCATTCTTTTGGCACCGGTGACAAAATAAATTGCCACATTCCCCGTAATGAGGTTTGTGACATTTGTTGCAAAAGGGTTTATTTTCACCATAACTTTTCTTGCCGTCATTGTTGAAAGGCTTTTTGGTGAAGGTGTTGTTGTTGTAATTGGTTGATGGAGTGGCTTCCCATTTCCTTTTGTTGCCACCCGACTTGTCCTCGGCCTTAGGAGCCGGCACTACAATTTCGTCAACCGTCTCAATTAATTGGCGGGCCATGTTCATAGCGACAAATCGTCAAGTGACGACGTCATCTACGTATGGTCCCATTTCATGGTCATAAGCATTTATAACAAAGTTTGACCGAAAATATGTCGCATTCATTTCATAAAAGGATGTTTCAATGTTTACAAAAGTAATTCCCAAGACAAGTACATATCAAAAGTTATAGTTCATATGAAACAAGTGCGACATAGTTTAAAGTAGCCAAAAAGACGCTCCACGTATGCAAGTATACTCGACATCCAATGCAAGTATCAAAAGTATGAGCGGAAGCATGTATCACTTAAGTTCAAGGACCTGAGAAAAACATAGAGAATCTGTCAACGAAAACGTTGGTGAAATCATAGGTTTAGTATGTAAGTAAATGAGTAAGTAAGTTGAACCACAAGTGTTGTCACGTTGAAATAATAATAAACCATTCTAAAAGTTGATATCACGAGCACCCAATTATCAAGGCTTAACTATCACGAAACCCCATTAATATAGTGTCAGAACATACACTTATCCCCGAAAATATATTTCATCCGATTAACGGTAGCGAACCGTCCGAATGAGGGTTTGTCAAACCCGTATGGCCACACAACATAAGTTCTCGCTTACACCCTGCAAGTGTAACTAATGATAATTGAATTGAGGCTTTTTGTTCTAACTCGTACGTAGAATGTTTGTTTTCGCACTTGTGTTCACTTTGTAAAATGAAACGTTTATGTTTTCTCATCCCAAATATAAGTATAAAAGAGTAAAAGTGGGACTATGATCTCACCTTTGATTGCAAGAGCAAATAAGTACTTCAACAAGTAATGTGCGCTAAGGACAACGCTAGTCTCGACCTAAACAAATAGGCTGTGTCAATAACGATTGTCACGGAGGGTCAAAGTTGTTCAATTAGTCCTATGGCTCAATACGACTCGATTATGAAGCATGTGAAGCAAATAGTCAAGTTTCATGCAAGATACATGTATAGAAACAAGTTAGAAAGATTGCATAATCAATTGGTTAAGTTTGACAAAAAGTCAAACTTTGGTCGGTCAAAGTCAACGAAAAAGTCAACATGTTCGGGTCGGGTCCCGAACAAATTTTCTATGCTAATTATTCATATATAAGCATGTTAGAACAAATTGCATGTGAATTGGAGGTCTAGAACGTGCCAAACATTTTTCACATTTGGGACAAGGAGGTCAGAACCTGGCCCCCTTATATGTCGCGCCGCGACAGGAAGGGGCCACGCCGCGGCAAAGGCCGGGTGCTGGTGCCTGGCCAGTCCCAAATGTTCAAGTCTCAATCCAAAACCTTTTTGTGCATAAAACACAAACCGCTAACACTTAGGACTCGCACCTTATATCGTTGGAAAGCTCTTTTGACGTAGAATGCAACTAAACACAATTCATCAATCAAAAACCTCATTTGTAACAACCGAGTTTTCAAACCAAGTGATCATTCAATGCACACATTAATGCTTCAAACTCACCAATGCACATTTAATGATTCGGGCATTCAATGCATACATATGACATGCCATTTTGTAGGTAATTGAGCATACAATACAACTAACAACTTACTAACAACAAATCATGGCAATCAATGCATCAAATAATCATTTCAAGTTCATTAAACCCTAGCTCAATTCCACCAAAAATCACTAAACAAGTTCTTAGAGTTTTCTCATGCAACCTATACATCAAAATGAAGCTAGTAACACTAGGAACACATTTAATACATGCATTTATAACATTTAACAACATTTAATCATCTAAAACTCAAGATTAAACACACCCATTTTGCTAGTTCATGCAAGTTACTTCCAAACAACAAATCAAGCAATTCAAACACATAATCTTGTTAGACTAGAGCCATAGACACTAATTAACAACCTTGTAACTCAAAAATCTCAAGAACACAAAAATTAGTGATTTTAGAAAGTTACCCAAATGCAATGAGATTGGTATGGAATCGAAGAGGAGATCACGAGGAGTTCAAATATGTAATTTGTTTGGCTCGAAGCTTGATCTATTTATTATGGATGATGATTTGCTTTATGGAGAATTTAGAGAAAATATGTAAGTAGTGAAAGAAAAGAAGAAAGAAATGAAAAGGAAGAAGATAAGGAGGTTGACTTAGTCAAAGCTAGTCACCTCTTTGTCTTGTTGGCGAAACTAGTCCCTCAAGTTATAATCAGGTGCGTTAAATTACCTAAACAAGATAATTTGAAACGCGTTTTAACGGGAGATGTTATAAACATATAACGGAGTTTAAAGTAGTATAACGGAAAAGTAAACGGAAATAGGCGGGATGTTACACATTACGTAACCCTCGTCCCTTTGACGACGTTACAACACGCTGTCTTATCAACGGCCATAATGGTTATGTTCCACAAGACCAAGGATGGGAAGTAATCCTAGTAAAACCAGAATGCATGACTTGTTTCTGGACGTATGAATTACGTGTCTTTATTGCCTTTGCTGAACGACTTGTGTACTAGCTAGAATTATCTTCACAACCATCTTGTATCAAATTTATTGTGTGCTATATTTCATGCTATATGTAAAATAAGCGGTATTGTAAGTTTGTAAAATATTGTGTAAAAGTTTGAACGCGAAATATTATTATAATCAGTTTTTCATATAGAATTATAGTAGTTGAATTGTATATTAGCTACTAAGTATGAACTTAACGGGTAGGTACTACCCGAATTTAAACTTATAAAACGCTAATATGAAGAAAAAGCTTTTATAAATGAGTTCATATTATGCTACGAAATACTATTAACTACTCTTAATATTCTATATGATTAACTTGTTCCATTTGACTATTTTGAAGGAAATGGCACCGACTACTCGACACACCGTGAATATGAATGAAGAGGAATTCCGTACTTTTCTAGCTTCAAACATAGCCGCAGTACAGGCTGCGCTACATACCAATAATAACCATGGATCTAGCAGTACAGGAAATCGTGTAGGATGCACCTACAAAGAATTCACTGCCTGCAAACCTTTGGAATTTGATGGAACCGAAGGACCGATCGGATTGAAACGGTGGACCGAGAAGGTCGAATCGGTGTTTGCCATAAGTAAGTGTACTGAAGAGGACAAAGTGAAGTATGCTACGCATACCTTCACAGGTTCTGCGTTAACATGGTGGAATACCTATCTAGAGCAAGTGGGACAAGACGATGCGTACGCACTACCGTGGTCAGCATTCAAGCACTTGATGAACGAGAAGTACCGTCCCAGATCCGAGGTCAATAAGCTCAAGACAGAACTTAGAGGGTTACGAACCCAAGGATTTGATATTACCACGTACGAAAGACGATTCACAGAATTGTGCCTATTGTGTCCGGGAGCATTCGAAGATGAGGAAGAGAAGATCGACGCGTTTGTGAAAGGATTACCGGAAAGCCAAGAAGATATAAGTTCACATGAGCCCGCCTCCATACAACAGGCATGTAGAATGGCTCACAAACTAGTGAACCAGATTGAGGAAAGAATTAAAGAACAGACGGCTGAAGAGGCCAATGTGAAGCAAGTCAAAAGAAAGTGGGAGGAAAATGGTGATAAGAATCACCAATACAACAACAACAGCAATTACAACAATAATCGCAACAATTATCCCAACAATCGCAACATCAATCGCAACTACAATAAACGGCCCAACAACAACAACAACAACAACAACAACAACAACAACAACAACAACAACAACAACAACAGCAACTACAACAATCATCCCAACAACATTAACAACCGCAACAACAACAACAATCAGAAGCAGCTATGCCAAAGGTGTGAAAAGTATCACTCGGGGTTCTGCACCAAATTTTGCAACAAATGTAAAAGAAATGGTCATAGCGCGACGAAGTGTGAGGTCTACGGACCAGGGGTTAACAGAACGAAAGGAACAAATGGTTTCGGAACGAGTAGTGGTGGAGCAAGTAGTGTCGGAGCAAGTTATGCCAATGTAGTTTGTTATAAATGTGGAAAACGGGCCACATTATTAGAAATTGCCCGAACCAGGAGAACATGAATGGACAAGGCCGCGGAAAAGTTTTCAATATTAATGCGGCAGAGGCACAGGAAGACCCGGAGCTTGTTACGGGTACGTTTCTTATTGACAATAAATCTGCTTATGTTTTATTTGATTCGGGTGCAGATATAAGCTATATGAGTAGAGATTTTTGTGCTAAATTAAGTTGTCCATTGACACCTTTGGATAGTAAATTTTTACTCGAATTAGCAAATGGTAAATTAATTTCAGCAGATAATATATGTCGGAATCGAGAAATTAAACTGGTTAGCGAAACATTTAAGATTGTTTTGATACCAGCAGAGTTAGGGAGTTTTGATGTGATAATCGGTATGGACTGGTTGAAAGAAGTGAAAGCAGAGATCGTTTGTTACAAAAATGCAATTCGCATTATACGAGAAAAAGGAAAACCCTTAATGGTGTACGGAGAAAAGGGCAACATGAAGCTACATCTTATTAGTAATTTGAAGGCACACAAACTAATAAGAAAAGGTTGCTATGCTATTCTAGCACACGTCAAGAAAGTACAAACTGAAAAAAAGAGCATCAATGATGTTCCCGTCGCAAAAGAATTTCCCGATGTATTTCCGAAAGTATTACCGGGATTACCCCCACATCGATCCGTTGAATTTCAAATAGATCTTGTACCAGGAGCTGCACCAATAGCTTGTGCTCCTTACAGACTCGCACCCAGCGAGATGAAAGAACTGCAAAGCCAATTACAAGAACTTTTAGAGCGTGGTTTCATTCAACCAAGCACATCACCGTGGGGAGCTCCTGTTTTGTTTGTCAAGAAGAAAGATGGTACATTCAGGTTGTGTATCGACTACCGAGAGTTGAACAAACTTACCATCAAGAACCGCTACCCACTACCGAGAATCGACGACTTATTTGATCAACTACAAGGCTCGTCTGTTTATTCAAAGATTGACTTACGTTCCGGGTATCATCAAATGCGGGTGAAAGAAGATGATATTCCAAAGACTGCTTTCAGAACACGTTACGGTCATTACGAGTTTATGGTCATGCCGTTTGGTTTAACTAATGCACCAGCTGTGTTCATAGACCTTATGAACCGAGTGTGTGGACCATACCTTGACAAGTTTGTCATTGTTTTAATTGATGACATACTTATTTACTCAAAGAATGACCAAGAACACGGTGAACATTTGAGAAAGGTGTTAGAAGTATTGAGGAAGGAAGAATTGTATGCTAAGTTTTCAAAGTGTGCATTTTGGTTGGAAGAAGTTCAATTCCTCGGTCACATAGTGAACAAAGAAGGTATTAAGGTGGATCCGGAAAAGATAGAAACTGTTGAAAAGTGGGAAACCCCGAAAACTCTGAAACACATACGCCAGTTTTTAGGACTAGCTGGTTACTACAGAAGGTTCATCCAAGACTTTTCCAGAATAGCAAAACCCTTGACTGCATTAACGCATAAAGGGAAGAAATTTGAATGGAATGATGAACAAGAGAAAGCGTTTCAGTTATTGAAGAAAAAGCTAACTACGGCAGCTATATTGTCATTGCCTGAAGGGAATGATGATTTTGTGATTTATTGTGATGCATCAAAGCAAGGTCTCGGTTGTGTATTAATGCAACGAATGAAGGTGATTGCTTATGCGTCTAGACAATTGAAGATTCACGAACAAAATTATACGACGCATGATTTGGAATTAGGCGTGGTTGTTTTTGCATTAAAGACTTGGAGGCACTACTTATATGGGGTCAAAAGTATTATATATACCGACCACAAAAGTCTTCAACACATATTTAATCAGAAACAACTGAATATGAGGCAGCGTAGGTGGATTGAATTATTGAATGATTACGACTTTGAGATTCGTTACCACCCGGGGAAGGCAAATGTGGTAGCCGATGCCTTGAGCAGGAAGGACAGAGAACCCATTCGAGTAAAATCTATGAATATAATGATTCATAATAACATTACTACTCAAATAAAGGAGGCGCAACAAGGAGTTTTAAAAGAGGGAAATTTAAAGGATGAAATACCCAAAGGATCGGAGAAGCATCTTAATATTCGGGAAGACGGAACCCGGTATAGGGCTGAAAGGATTTGGGTACCAAAATTTGGAGATATGAGAGAAATGGTACTTAGAGAAGCTCATAAAACCAGATACTCAATACATCCTGGAACGGGGAAGATGTACAAGGATCTCAAGAAACATTTTTGGTGGCCGGGTATGAAAGCCGATGTTGCTAAATACGTAGGAGAATGTTTGACGTGTTCTAAGGTCAAAGCTGAGCATCAGAAACCATCAGGTCTACTTCAACAACCCGAAATCCCAGAATGGAAATGGGAAAACATTACCATGGATTTCATCACTAAATTGCCAAGGACTGCAAGTGGTTTTGATACTATTTGGGTAATAGTTGATCGTCTCACCAAATCAGCACACTTCCTGCCAATAAGAGAAGATGACAAGATGGAGAAGTTAGCACGACTGTATTTGAAGGAAGTCATCTCCAGACATGGAATACCAATCTCTATTATCTCTGATAGGGATGGCAGATTTATTTCAAGATTCTGGCAGACATTACAGCAGGCATTAGGAACTCGTCTAGACATGAGTACTGCCTATCATCCACAAACTGATGGGCAGAGCGAAAGGACGATACAAATGCTTGAAGACATGCTACGAGCATGTGTTATTGATTTCGAAAACAGTTGGGATCGACATCTACCGTTAGCAGAATTTTCCTACAACAAGAGCTACCATTCAAGCATTGAGATGGCGCCGTTTGAAGCACTTTATGGTAGAAAGTGCAGGTCTCCAATTTGTTGGAGTGAAGTGGGGGATAGACATATTACGGGTCCGGAGATAATACAAGAAACTACCGAGAAGATCATCCAAATTCAACAACGGTTGAAAACCGCCCAAAGTCGACAAAAGAGCTACGCTGACATTAAAAGAAAAGATATAGAATTTGAAATTGGAGAGATGGTCATGCTTAAAGTTGCACCTTGGAAAGGCGTTGTTCGATTTGGTAAACGAGGGAAATTAAATCCAAGGTATATTGGACCATTCAAGATTATTGATCGTGTCGGACCAGTAGCTTACCGACTTGAGTTACCTCAACAACTCGCGGCTGTACATAACACTTTCCACGTCTCGAATTTGAAGAAATGTTTTGCTAAAGAAGATCTCACTATTCCGTTAGATGAAATCCAAATCAACGAAAAACTTCAATTCATCGAAGAACCCGTTGAAATAATGGATCGTGAGGATAAAAGACTTAAGCAAAACAAGATACCAATTGTTAAGGTTCGATGGAATGCTCGTAGAGGACCCGAGTTCACCTGGGAGCATGAAGATCAGATGAAGAAGAAATACCCGCATCTATTTCCAGAAGATTCGTCAACACCTTCAACAGCTTAAAATTTCGGGACGAAATTTATTTAACGGGTAGGTACTGTAGTGACCCGAACTTTTCCATGTTTATATATATTAATTGAGATTGATATTTACATTATTAAATGTTTCCAACATGTTAAGCAATCAAACTTGTTAAGACTTGATTAATTGAAATATGTTTCATATAGACAATTGACCACCCAAGTTGACCGGTGATTCACGAACGTTAAAACTTGTAAAAACTATATGATGACATATATATGGATATATATATATAGTTAACATGATACTATGATAAGTAAACATATCATTAAGTATATTAACAATGAACTACATATGTAAAAACAAGACTACTAACTTAATGATTTTTAAACGAGACATATATGTAACGATTATCGTTGTAAAGGCATTTAATGTATATATATCATATTAAGAGATATTCATACATGATAATATCATGATAATATAATAATTTAAAATCTCATTTGATATTATAAACATTGGGTTAACAACATTTAACAAGATCGTTAACCTAAAGGTTTCAAAACAACACTTACATGTAACGACTAACGATGACTTAACGACTCAGTTAAAATGTATATACATGTAGTGTTTTAATATGTATTTATACACTTTTGAAAAACTTCAATACACTTATCAGAATACTTCTACTTAACAAAAATGCTTACAATTATATCCTCGTTCAGTTTCATCAACAATTCTACTCGTATGCACACGTATTCGTACTCGTACAATACACAGCTTTTAGATGTATGTACTATTGGTATATACACTCCAATGATCAGCTCTTAGCAGCCCATGTGAGTCACCTAACACATGTGGGAACCATCATTTGGCAACTAGCATGAAATATCTCATAAAATTACAAAAATATGAGTAATCATTCATGACTTATTTACATGAAAACAAAATTACATATCCTTTATATCTAATCCATACACCAATGACCAAAAACACCTACAAACACTTTAATTCTTCAATTTTCTTCATCTAATTGATCTCTCTCAAGTTCTATCTTCAAGTTCTAAGTGTTCTTCATAAATTCTACAAGTTCTAGTTACATAAAATCAAGAATACTTTCAAGTTTGCTAGCTCACTTCCAATCTTGTAAGGTGATCATCCAACCTCAAGAAATCTTTGTTTCTTACAGTAGGTTATCATTCTAATACAAGGTAATAATCATATTCAAACTTTGGTTCAATTTCTATAACTATAACAATCTTATTTCAAGTGATGATCTTACTTGAACTTGTTTTCGTGTCATGATTCTGCTTCAAGAACTTCGAGCCATCCAAGGATCCGTTGAAGATAGATCCATTTTTCTATTTTCCAGTAAGTTTATCCAAGGAACTTAAGGTAGTAATGATATTCATAACATCATTCGATTCATACATATAAAGCTATCTTATTCGAAGGTTTAAACTTGTAATCACTAGAACATAGTTTAGTTAATTCTAAACTTGTTCGCAAACAAAAGTTAATCCTTCTAACTTGACTTTTAAAATCAACTAAACACATGTTCTATATCTATATGATATGCTAACTTAATGATTTAAAACCTGGAAACACGAAAAACACCGCAAAACCGGATTTACGCCGTCGTAGTAACACCGCGGGCTGTTTTGGGTTAGTTAATTAAAAACTATGATAAAATTTGATTTAAAAGTTGTTATTCTGAGAAAATGATTTTTATTATGAACATGAAACTATATCCAAAAATTATGGTTAAACTCAAAGTGGAAGTATGTTTTCTAAAATGGTCATCTAGACGTCGTTCTTTCGACTGAAATGACTACCTTTACAAAAATGACTTGTAACTTATTTTTCCGACTATAAACCTATTCATTTTCTGTTTAGATTCATAAAATAGAGTTCAATATGAAACCATAGCAATTTGATTCACTCAAAACGGATTTAAAATGAAGAAGTTATGGGTAAAACAAGATTGGATAATTTTTCTCATTTTAGCTACGTGAAAATTGGTAACAAATCTATTCCAACCATAACTTAATCAACTTGTATTGTATATTATGTAATCTTGAGATACCATAGACACGTATACAATGTTTCAACCTATCATGTCGACACATCTATATATATTTCGGAACATCCATAGACACTCTATATGTGAATGTTGGAGTTAGCTATACAGGGTTGAGGTTGATTCCAAAATATATATAGTTTGAGTTGTGATCAATACTAAGATACGTATACACTGGGTCGTGGATTGATTCAAGATAATATTTATTGATTTATTTCTGTACATCTAACTGTGGACAACTAGTTGTAGGTTACTAACGAGGACAGCTGACTTAATAAACTTAAAACATCAAAATATATTAAAAGTGTTGTAAATATATTTTGAACATACTTTGATATATATGTATATATTGTTATAGGTTCGTGAATCAACCAGTGGCCAAGTCTTACTTCCCGACGAAATAAAAATCTGTGAAAGTGAGTTATAGTCCCACTTTTAAAATCTAATATTTTTGGGATGAGAATACATGCAGGTTTTATAACTGTTTTACGAAATAGACACAAGTAATCGAAACTACATTATATGGTTGAATTATCGAAATCGAATATGCCCCTTTTTATTAAGTCTGGTAATCTAAGAATTAGGGAACTGACACCCTAATTGACACGAATCCTAAAGATAGATCTATTGGGCCTAACAAACCCCATCCAAAGTACCGGATGCTTTAGTACTTCAAAATTTATATCATATCTGAAGGGTGTCCCAGAATGATGGGGATATTCTTATATATGCATCTGGTTAATGTCGGTTACCAGGTGTTCACCATATGAATTATTTTTATCTCTATGTATGGGATGTGTATTGAAATATGAAATCTTGTGGTCTATTATTATGATTTGATATATATAGGTTAAACCTATAACTCACCAACATTTTTGTTGACGTTTTAAGCATGTTTATTCTCAGGTGATTATTAAGAGCTTCCGCTGTCGCATACTTAAATAAGGACTAGATTTGGAGTCCATGCTTGTATGATATTGTGTAAAAACTGCATTCAAGAAACTTATTTTGTTGTAACATATTTGTATTGTAAACCATTATGTAATGGTCGTGTGTAAACAGGATATTTTAGATTATCATTATTTGATAATCTACGTAAAGCTTTTTAAACCTTTATTGATGAAATAAAGGTTATGGTTTGTTTTAAAATGAATGCAGTCTTTGAAAAACGTCTCATATAGAGGTCAAAACCTCGCAACAAAATCAATTAATATGGAACGTTTTTAATCAATAAGAACGGGACATTTCAGCGACGGTCTAAGTGCGAGTAGGTCAAAAATTTCTGCACAACGTTAAAGGACATAGTAACGATCGGAGGGCCATAAATCCTAAACCGTAACTCGGATTAAGACGAGTCCTATATGAAAAGTTATCTACTCGAAAAGATCTATCTAAAAATCATGGTTAGAACAGCTCAGGTCTACTGGTCTGTTACAGAAACATCAGATCAGTAGCTTTTGGACAGAAACAGTAAGTTTAAGTGAGTTCCGGTGGTCTTGGTGCTTGATGTTCATCATGATTCTCATCCTTGATGCATATAGCTTCAAGTGTACAACTCATTGATGTATCTACATCCTCTTAACCAAGTCTTGACCATCATAACCCTAGTGCAAGTCTAAGACATGAAGCACAACTCACTTAAGAGTTGCATGTAGTTTGATGAACCAAAGTTACATCAAAGTCTTAGGTTTGACACTTATATGAACTATAAAAGAAATATTGAACTATAAACTTGAAAGTTAACTAACTAATCAAGATCATAAGTAGTAGAACATAGTTCTTAGTTTGATCTTGAAGATCCAAGACTCAAAAGTCTAGATCCAAAGTTATATTTAAAGAAAACTTATTTGTGTGTTCTTGAACTTTCAAAGTTAACTTAATTTGTTTAAGAGATATGAGATCAAGACTAACTTGTAGTACTTGACCATATAAACTAACTACATGAAATTAAAATGCATAAAATGAAGAAGTAAACTTAAATAAACAAGAAAAGGTTCATGGTTGTTCATACTTTAAAGATTCAAACCAAAGTTTGATCTTTAGAAAGTAAACTTTAAAGTTTACTTCATGAGCTTCAAGTATGTCTTTAATCAACACATGGAACTTGCAACTTTTGAAACAATTGAAGTAGAATCATAAACTAGTGAGTTTATGTTCTTGTGTTCTTGAAAATACAAGATAATAGAAGAACCAAAACTAGAAAGTTAGGTTCTTGAAAGCTAGTAAGTAACTACAACAACAAGATGAAACAAGTAACAACAACAAACAAGAAATCAAACAAGCAAGTAACAAAAGATGATGATGATGATTAAGTGTCTCTTGGTTTCGGTTTTCATCAATAAAAAAAGAGAAGAACAAGTTGTTTAACACTTACAAGAAGAGAGAAAAGTGAGAGAGAATGAAATGCAAGTTTGAGAGGATTTGTGTGTGTGTTTTGAAATGAGAGAAAACAAGTGAAGAATTGATAAGGAAAAATGAAATCAAAAAGCTCCTAAATCCATCTAAGGCCGACGGTTTGTGATGATGTAGCGTGAGGGTACGAAATAGTATTATTTTTACTAGGAAATACTACAAAATATGACACAAGTTTTATTAATTTACGGATGGGATATACCTAAACCTTGCTACAACACTTATAGGCAGTGTACCTAATCGTAGAGTAGTGTAGTTTTTAGTAAGTCCGGTTCGTTCCACAGGGAGCTGGTGAAGTTAACGCTATATTATTAAGTTTATTTGTAAAAATATATATATAAATAAGTAGTAGTATTATTATAAAATGGGGGTTTTACCGTTTAATGACCGGTTTGTCGATTTTAAGCGTAAAAATAAATGACAAAAATTAAAGTGCGTAAAATAAATTGCGATAAATAAAATGACAGAAAATAAAATGACAGAAAATAAAAGTGCGATGAAAAATACAATAAAACAATTATGCTTATTTAAACTTCCGTAATCATGATGTTTAACGTTTTGATTTTAATTAATTGTTACTCGGGTTAATTGTCCTTTGTCATGGTTTATTTGATGCCTATCTGGTTTTTATCCATAATAGTCCATCGGTCATAAATATAAAGTGCGAGTGTCCTCGTCAAATTACCCTTATACCCGAAGTCAAATATTCCAACTAATTAAGGATTTAAACTGTGACGCAGTTATCACTTCTGTCAACAATTACACCAGTTATCACTGTATGTAATCTACCCCTGTTTTGATTAGATATGAATATTAATTTACCCACTTGATCAGTTTGAATAATCAATTACCCAACCCGAATAATTAATTAAATGATTATAATAGATTCCATATGAACGTCACTAAATAGGACAACCATAATCATTATTAATTATTAGGATAATTAATTTGAAGATAGGTTCGACAGACTCCAATGAGTTGTCACTCAATTAGACAATACCCCCCATCTATTAATAGTCAATAGTCAAATTTCCACAAGTGTCGGTCTTTTGCCCAAACCTTAATTATGGTACAAAATCCAATAACCCCGTCTTAATATTTAGTCAAACATCACGATTACTTCGGCTTAAATAAGCATAATAATAACTTAGTTACGAGACATTAATTTAAAAAGGAAGAACATAACTTACAGTGATTATTAATCGCGTAGCGTTACACGGACAGAGTTCCTACTTTAAAACCCGTAAAACATTTCTTACAATAACCCAATTATTATTAATCTTAAATTAAACTTAATATTATAAATATAAATATAAATTACATAAGAAAGAAAGAAGATTGGAAAAAGGTGTATCTAAATCATCGATTTAGATGGCCTTTTATAGGCAAATGATAAATTGAAATTTTCACTTATGACCCCTGAACTATGCTCAATTAACAACTTTTTATTATTTAATATTATTCTTATTATGAATTATTTAAATATTATATTTTATTCTTGTGCATAGTTGACTCGTAATTTTTACACCGTTGCGTCGAGCGTTGAGAGTTGACTCATGTCCCGGTTCCGGATTTTTGAACGTCCTTGCGTACTATTTTATATCGTGTACTTTGCGTTTTGTAACTTGTACTCTTGTCATTTTTAGACGTTCTTCATCAATAAATTGAACCTTTTGAATTGTATCTTGTACATTTGAGCTTTTTGGACGTTTTGGTCTTTCAAATCTTCGTTTTTGTCTTTAAATCTTCATTTTCGAGCGATTTGCGTCTTTCGTCTTCGCACTTATTTATTTAACTATTACAACTAAAAATAAGGAAATTACATTTAAAAACTTTACATATTAGAACGATATTGCTACTAAATATATGTTCATTTGGAACACTATCAGTTTGCTTGTCAAAATGGGGGAGTGAAATGTTTGTTGGTTAATTGCTTGAAAAGCTTACAAAAGATGGATATTAGATGTGGTCTCATGGGGATTATAAGGTAACTAGATTCTTAATGCCCAAACTAACTAGTTCAATCTCTAAGTATTACTTACACTTGCAAGACATGGCTAACTAAGTCCACTTAAAAGGTAGGGTGGGCTTGGAAGCCCAATAACATGAGTCCATTACACTAACAAAGCCCAAGTTCAAATAATTAATAAATAAATCCAATTAAAGCCCAAGTAACTAACTAATCACCATAGTTAATTAAAATGATTAATAAACTTAATCATGAATGCAAATAATATCTAAAAATATTATTCGTGAAAGTTTCGGGTGTCACAAAGACGTTTCGGGAAATTAAAGTCAAGTTCGGGCAATCATGGCAACATGTAAATGTAATAACATACATTCGTTTAATCACACGTATTAATAATAATAATTATTAATAAATAAACGTTTGAAATTCCAGGGTCGTTACAGTACCTGCAATGGATGTGGGTAGATGTCTAGGGACTTGCATAAAATGCATCAACAGAAGGTGTGAGTTGTAAGGGAACGAAGGAGGTGAATTTATAAGAAAATCTCCGACAAAAAAATTAAAATGGACGATCGCATTTAAAGCGGATCCTAATTCCCTTGGTTACCGGAGAATCAAATCTTATTACGAAGATTTTCTTCAAATCCCTTAAAATCTGGAAATCAATCATATCTACGTCAAATGATAAGATGAATATACACTTACTCATTTCACTCTTCTATGTTAGCTTCAATCGTACTCTTCATATAAATGGATTGTTTATTCAAATTATTCGCTGATGATAAAACTCTAATTTTCAGCCCGTATGCATCATGAAAACATACTTATTATCATTCACGACCTTTCCACTCAAATTTTGGGACGAAATTTCTTTAACGGGTAGGTACTGTGACAACCCGAAAATTTCCGACCAAATTTAAACTTTAATCTTTATATATTCCCGACACGATAAGCAAAGTTGTAAGTTGAATCTCAAAGATTTTTAAACTGTGTCATACATTCATTTAAACCTCGACCAAGTTTCTATGATTCACGAACCATTATATGAACGAACATGATTATATATGTGTATGTGTATATATTATAACTTGAAAACATTAACAAAGTATTAGACGTATAATACTTTATATAAACGTATTTGTTTCAAAATATATTCTAATAGTTATCAATGAAATTAAAAGATGATATCAAATGATTGAATTATTAGATACATTGAATTACGATTACGAGTCTCTGTAAGGAGGTCCACTTTGATTTGGAAAACATTTCTTTTTAACAGTATTCGGAATAATTGGTAAAGTGATTTATTAGAAAGAACAAAAGTGTCAATTAACGGGAACTAGACAAGGGTTAGTGGAGATTCCCGTTTGATTTTCAATTTATGCTGTACAATAATTATCTCGTGACTTTTGATAAGTTAAACTATTAAACTTATATATTAATTAACATGGAAGTAAAATTGTAGAATATAGATAACTTAGAAGATGGATATTGACAAGTTAAATAGATCGACATTTTACATTAAGATGATTCCTTACGTTTGATTTTTCCTTTAGACTTAATCCTACGAGTCATGATTAAAATGGAAATTAAAACCTTGAAACCTGATATGATTCATATATGATTTTACTTTCTTAAACGAAAACGTCTTTTCGATATAATAGACTTTTATTATTAAAAACGTCTTATGACATAACAACTTCTACTATTATAACCTTTGTAATAAGATGATTTTGGAATATAAAATAATTTGGTTATTAAAATGTTTTATGAACGATTATATATAAATGAACTATATCAATTTTAAACTTTAAAATACAAATGTTACGAAATAGTAATTCTTAACATTTAAAAGATTTCTAAATATATAAGTTTTGAATGACATTAGTTTTGAAAAACTATATTAAGTAAATAGTTCAAATTTATATTCCGAAATGAAAATAAAAATATATATAACTTAGTCATAAAAAGTCCTGATTTAAAATAATATATTTTGAACAAGTCACTGATTTATAGAAGCAAATGACCACGACGCTCAAATTTTATAAGATACATTTTCATAAAGTAAATTTTTGATAAATAAGTCAAATTATTATTAAAGATACACGTCGCGTAACATAAAAGGCTAGTTTTCTAAACATACAAAATTGCGCTCGAAAAACCGAAAGTGGTACATGAATCGAGTGACAACGTACGAGTCATTTGAGTAAAAATTACATTTTTACCATGCACAAAATATAATATAATATATAATTAATTATATAGATTAAATATTAATTTATATATAATATTAACTAATAATAAAGACTACGTTGGAAAAACCATGTTCCAGTATTTGATCATACGTACGCATAATATCTATAAAATCAACTCAATCGAGGTTTCAGTTTTCACTCTTTATCTCTCTCACGATATATACACATATATTTATATTATAAATATTATTATTAAGATTAATATTTTTATTAATCTAATTATTTTCACTAGAAGTATTATTATTAGTATTAATATACATAAAATACTACGACGAGGTCATGAGCGGGTCATTTCAAGACAAGTTTTGCAAGTAGGATAGGGTTAAGAAAATTATGGGTTATAACTATGGAGGTGATGAGTAATTTTCATGAGTAGGCTCGCGAGGTCAATCTAGTGATTTTCATCTCTGTTGCGTTTACGTACCTTTCCTGCAATATTGAATCTCAATATTGATACGTGAGTACTCGTAAATACATTTTTACATACTAATAGTGTATCCCTGACTAGTGCTCGAGAATATAGGATTATGCATGCTTGTATTTTTGATATTGTCCTTAGATAGGTTATGTTGAATCTTGAATTAGTTACACCTGCGATTGAGATAAGGTATAAGATATGCATGTCCTTGGAAAGCTAGCGAAAAATTAAGAACTTTTCCTTTAGAGGTCGAATGGATTCGATGAACGGATTAGAAGTTATAGTCAATTGAACTTTTGATATTATTATTGAAAATGATTATTATCATCGTCGTTATTATCATCATTCTAGTTTTTATCAAATTATTATTATTATTATTATTATCAATAAAATATATTATCATTAAAAATTGTTATTTTTATTATTATTACTATTGTTAAAGTTATAATTAGTATTATTATTATTATTAGTCATTACAATAGTTATTAGTAATATCATTATCATAACAATTAATATTATTAGTATTATAATATTAAGTAACACTTAATTATTATAACTACTATTATTATCATTAAAATGAACGTGATATAAAAGACGATTTAAAAGCTACTAACAAATCGATTGGGAAATAATGAGTATGAGTATCATGATGAAATTTAAAATATTGCAAGACATTGATTTAGATAAAATTATCGTTTTTCATTATTTTTATCACTATTATTATTAAAAGTATTATTAATATTAAAAATATCATTTTTACAAAAGTTTTTATTTTTAATAGGAATGTCATTGTTAATATAAATTTCATTAATATCATGAATTAGGATTATCATTTTATCATAATATCATTTTTAGTAAATATAAAAATTAATATTTTTATAAATAGGATAATAATAATTATTACTACAAAATAATACAACTTTTACTTATTATTATTATCAATGTTATTTTATCAAATAAATATGTAACACAAATAAGATAATTACCTTAATAAAACCTATCATAATATTTTATGATATTAAATGAACTTCATAAATTTTATTACTTAAGATATATAAAAGTATATTTTTATTATAATAAATAAATTATATTATTTACTATAATAAAATCTTTTAAAAATATAAACGACGATATTTAAACTATATAATAATCATGTATAAAATTCGGAAATCATTTTTTTTAGTCAAATTGACTTTTGTTAACTTTTGCATATTAGTCTCGAGCATTAGGATTGTGGTACACTATGACTTGACCTAAATTGTTAGACAAATTTTGATCAACATATAAATATATATAATTAATATAGGTTCATGAATTCGAGGCCAACCTTGCACTTGTTCAATGACGTTATATGTATTTTTACTACGAAATACAATATGTGAGTTTCATTTGCCTTTTTACCCTTTATATTTTTGGCCTGAGAATACATGCGAAATTTTTATAAATGTTTTACGAAATAGACACAAGTAATTGAAACTACATTATATGGGTGAATGATCGAAGCCGAATATGCCCCTTTTGCTTGGTAACCTAAGAATTAGTAAACCGATCTACTAATTAACGCGAATCCTAAAGATAGATCTATTGGGCCTAACGAACCCCATCCAAAGTACCGGATGCTTTAGTACTTCGAATTCGTTTATATCATGTCCGAAGGATTTCCCGAAATGATAGGGGATATTCTTATATGCATCTTGTTAATGTCGGTTACCAGGTGTTCACCATATGAATGATTTTTGTCTCTATGCATGGGACGTATATTATGAGAACTGGAAATGAAATTCTTGTGGTCTATTAAAATGATGAAAATGAATGATTATGATAAACTAATGAACTCACCAACCTTTTGGTTGACACTTTAAAGCATGTTTATTCTCAGGTGATAAAGAAATCTTCCGCTGTGCATTTGCTCATTTTAAAGATATTACTTGGAGTCATTCATGACATATTTCAAAAGACGTTGCATTCAAGTCGTTGAGTTCAATAGAGATTATTATTAAGTAAATGACAGACTAGGTCATTTATAGTTGGATATTATGAAATGGTATGCATGCCTGTAAATTTTCGATGCAAAGAAAGTTGTCTTTTAAAAACGAATGCAATGTTTATAAAATGTATCATATAGAGGTCAAATACCTCGTGATGTAATCAACTATTGAGAATCGTTTATAATGTATATGAACGGGTCCTTTCAGAAGGTAAAATTAATCAATAGTTATATGTATTTTCCATTTTCTGAATTTAGTTTTTTTAACAGTACCTTTTTCTAAAGGAGGTTTTTATGCAGATTTTTGGATAGCTACTTTACTGTTGCTGTAGTACCTTTTATGTTTTTTTTTTTTTAAATCTTTGTACATTTTGTTTTGACCTTAAGAAGTTAGAAGTATAATTTGTTATTATTGATTTTGACATGTGGAACTCAATGTGGGAATTTAAAGATTTTGAATTGTTTTGTGTGGGTAGAGATAGTTTTTATGAGTAATGAAATGGCAAAATGGGTGGGTTGTTATTACTGCAACACTGAATTCATGGACAATGGATTTGTGCATTAGATCAAACAGACTCATATGATTAATAGGATCAAGATATGGAAATTGACCTTGAAAAGCCAAAACCTTCGTATAGATTTGAAACTAAATGCTAGTCAGTGGTGATGTTGTGCCTTTGTATCATTTTAGTTTAAATTGTTTACTGATGGTATGGTTATTGTTGGTGATTTTAGTGTCATCCAACTATCATTTTAGCTGATTGTGATTTACTAGAAAGTAGGAGTTGACTAATGATACTTAACATGGGTTCGGTGAGTGCGGAGTGCACGCCCATAAGAGTGAACTAGACACTGGCGCACGGTAATGGCGGGGTCAAGGGGGTTGTGCCCCCTTGCGGGGTCCAAGGGGCAGTGCCCCTGGCGGGGTCTAAGGGGCAGAGCCCCTGGCTGGGGCCCCGCTCCTTTTTCATGAAATGTTTTGAGTGATACGTTTTAATGAAACATTTAAATAAAACGTTTTTTCCCGCTCCTTTTTCAACCGTCATAACCATTCATTTGGTAACCGCCAAAACTATTTTATATAATCAGTTTTGGGAAACTGCTTTCAGATTCTTATTGAATTTTCACACAGAACGAACACACAAATCTATACACATAAATCGCGTTCTTCTTGTCTGGAAACAATTTGCATTTCTAGTCTTATCCCAATTGAAATTTCGTGTAACCCGAGACAAGGAGGATCGAAATATTCAATTAGGAAAGTGTTTCACGATTCTAGAAATATCCGGATTATCTGTTTGAATACCCTGTTTCTAACAGTTATATGTTTGACTTATTCTGTTGGTACAAGTAGTATGAGAAACTCAGTTAATGATATCGTGTTTTGTTATAGGGAGGTAGGACACCCACCAGTTGGTTACCCCTCATGATGAAGATACGTCGACTTTGTTATTGGACAAGCACGATTCAGCTACAAGTAGCGATTTGATTTTCACTATACAACTTTCCTCTTGCCGTTTACGTAAGCACATCATGTGATTTTGATAAAAAAAAAATTGCTTATGTAATAGTTTGTACTATGTACTAGATTGTATCAGTATGTAACAATCTGTACGTAATAATCTGTAACATATTGTATTATGTAGTACATTAATCGTATGTAAAAAGGTTGCACAAAAAGATTTGCAAAACGACGCAGCAACGCGCGCCCCCTAACACTAGTTTTAATTAAAAGAACCATTTAAGTAAGAATTTCACAAAATAGTTAGTATTTGTTACGAGCAATATAAACTAGGGATTAAACTGTAAATAAATTTAGGTGTGAACTTTGAGTAAGTGATAAGACAGTAATCTAACGGTTCAGATAAGGACCGCCTGGCAAAGGGTGATTCTGTCCCCACAGTATCCTCTCTTTAAAACAAACGTGGCCTACGATAACAACAGCCTTGGCAGATACTGTGAGTCTGCACACACAGAGTCCCATCCCATCTTGTCATTGGTCATTATGTCATGTCATTGTCACGTCATGTATGTGAGTATGTTATTCTACAGACTGCTAACACTGGACTCACTTTAATTCATTTTTGTTTAATTACTCCATTCAAAAAGCTTACTTCATCAACATAATTACTTTTCAATCAAGTCCATTTACTTTAACTATTTCTCATTTTTACCCCTGTACTCTTTATCGTCCTTTAAATGTAAGGTCAATAATATGATTTTATTGGTTGTTTTCTAAAACAACAGATCTACAAACCTGTAAAACGTGTCTCCAGTTAGACCAATTATAACCCTGCCTGGGACGTCACAGGAAGATTGTCTACTTTTTGGCCAAAAAGTGCAATCTGCCAGTGACGTGGCAGTGTCAGCATTTGACACTCAAATAACCCTGACGCCCCTCCAGTGTCAAATAGGTTCCACCAGTTTTATTTTTTCTTTTTCTTTTTTTTTTATTTTATTATGAATACAAATTATATTATATCACATATAATTAAAAACATATAAAAATTAATCATTACATTAAATTTAACCATTACATTAAATTTAACCATTACATAAATTTAACCATTCATGGTGCGGAATGTTGAATTAGTGCAATAATACGCTCGTCTTCCGAATTGGAATCGTAACTAAGTAAATACGATGCCATGAAATTATATAAATTGTATAATATAATTGAAAGAAATGAAAGAAAAATAAACAGATTTGGTGTGTTAAAATGGTAGAATGTATGAGTTTATATAGATAAATATATATAGAATTTAAATAAAAAAATCAAAAAAACGGGTATTTTTTCCAACCAATCAGCTCCTGACACGTACCCCTGACGCCACCTCTCTCTTACGTGAGAAAACTCACTGACGCCCCGGATTCGTCACCGGTGACGCCCCACTAGGGGCGTCAGGGGGCGTCACCCATCGCCAGCATGTCTGACGGGACCCCTCTGACGCCGCGTTAAAATTGGTCTTAGTAATTCAACATTTGCATGATAATTTATTAGTCCAAAGAGGCAAAGATGAGTTATTATCATTAACCATGAAAACAGACATATTTTTTTATTTTGTACGTATTTTTGAATGCCTATTGGCAAATAGGCAGTGGCGAATATAGGTGGGGGTAGAGGGACACTTGTCTCGGTGGATTTTCATTTTTTAGTGTAAAAAATTGGGTTTTTTTATTTTACTCCTGGTGAATTTTTTTGCCCAAAAATGTTCATATGTTGCCCGAAAATCTTCGTATTTTGTTCAAAAAGCCTACATATTTTGTAAAAAAATTGCTACATTTTAAAAAATAATTTCGCCCCCGGTGAAAAAAAATTCTATTTACGCCACTGTAGACATAGGTTTTAAGTTTGAATCTTATGGGGCAATATATAACCTTTTATGAAAATGGATGTCCCGCGACTTCACGTTGACTCAAGACTACTCGTAAAGCGGTTGATTGCCTTATAATTTTAGTTGATTTGTAAAGCGTATAGGATCTTAAGTGTTAAGGTCATTGGATCGAGTGTTGTTTAAGATATTCGTGTAAAAAAAACAAACATATCGGAAGTTAATTCAAAAATAATTGCTCATATTTCTTCATGGTAAATCGGCTCATTCTATAAACTCAACACCCACCACCTTTAACTTTAATCTCTTTTCCCCAACAACCATCCACCATACACCACCATAATCCACCATCCAACCACCTCCTTCATCCACTTCCGATAACCTTTCTCAATGAATTTTTGACTTCTTTTTTTTTCCTAAAACCACCTACATATGATTATTTTCAATTTCAATTTTCTCATTGTATATCAGAATAACAAATAGATTCCAAAACGCAAGGTATGTATGATAAGCAGACTCTAATTCCATGCTAACTTAATAGCTTATGAACAAGTTGGGCAACAGTTTTCAATAATTACAATTACTTAAGCAACTATTTTCTTCATCTCCACCGAAACTAATAACCCATCACCCGTTTCAACTCTCATCAAATACTCCACGATGTGATATCTTTTGAGTAATGGGTGAGAGGGTGAGTGAGGGTGAGAATCGAGTTTTTTCGTTTTTGTTCTTTAACTTCCCGGATAAATGGGGTCGAGACGATTGTTGGAGATTATTCGCTCACTACGGTTTAGTTCGAGACGTGTACTGTGATGACCCAGAAATTTCTGACCAAATTTAAACTTAATCTTTGTATGATTAACATTTTCGACACGATAAGCAAAGTCTGTAAAACTGAATCTCAAAATTTTTGAACTACTTTTATATATTTAAATATCCTTTGGTTGTTTTCGACGATTCGTGAACAATTATATGTAAATAGATACATATATACTATAACTTGAAAAGGTAACAATGTATTAATTATTTGATACCATACATTAAA
Source organism: Rutidosis leptorrhynchoides (assembly GCF_046630445.1). Classification (NCBI taxonomy): domain Eukaryota; kingdom Viridiplantae; phylum Streptophyta; class Magnoliopsida; order Asterales; family Asteraceae; genus Rutidosis; species Rutidosis leptorrhynchoides. The sequence continues at coordinate 319,048,831 of NC_092342.1, forward strand.
CTTATTGGTTTAAATATCTATTTGAATATATATGATAAGTTGAAATATTTATTATTAAAATTTATTTATAAATAACTTCTAATGTGTATTTAAAAACTGATTTATATATATTAAAAAGATATATACATATATATAATTTCAAGTTATTTAGTAAACGATAGTAACATTTTCAAATTGCTACAGTACCCAAAATGCTACAGTGTTTTTGAAAATCACTATTTGCTACAGTGAAATTGACTTTGCTACAGTGAATTACTACAGTAAAAATTGACTTTGCTACAGTAACTTGCTACAGTGGTATAGTTTATGGATGATTTAAGACTATATTTTGACAAAGATACGATTCACGAAACGTAAAGTACAAGTTTTCTCAGTATACGATAGGACGTTCGAAAAACCGGAACCGGGACATAAGTCGAGTGACGATGTATGACTTATCGGAACGAAAATTACAAGTCAACTATGCATGTGAATTTAATATAATATATAATTAATTATATAAATTAAATATATTATATTAATAATTAAAAAATATGTCGACAAACTCGAAGTTAAAAGATCATGAGTTGGAAATCCATCCCATGCGATCGCATGGGAAATGGTCTTGGAGGCCATGCGATCGCATGGCAGTCCTGGACAGGCCACACCTATAAAGCTCGCGATATCTGCCTCTGTTTTAATTTAAAAATTACTCCGTATTATATTTATTAATTATATTATTATTATTATTATTATTATTATTATTATTATTAAGATTAATATTATTATTAATCTTATTATTATTAGTAGTATTTGTATTATTATTAGTATTATACATAAAATACTACGACGAGGTCATGAGCGTGTCACTTTCAAAATAGTTTTATGAGCGGGATAAAGCTAAGGAAATTATGGGTTATTGCCAAGGAGGTTATGGGTAATATTCATGGGTATTATTTGCAAGTCAAACCTAGTGTTATCATCTCCGTTACGTCTACGTACTTTTCTACAATATTGAATCTCAATATTGATATGTTGAGATCTACGGTTATTTGGTAATCCGTGTTTCGATCACATTTTGGTGAACGACTTTATATGCTGCTAAGGTGAGTTTCATTTGCTCCCTTTTTAATTGCTTTTGCAATATATATTTTTGGGCTAAGAATACATGCACTTTATTTTAAACGCAATGGATACAAGTACATACTAAATTCTACACTGAGTTTGAACCGAAAATCCCTTAGCTTTGGTAACTGTTAACTCCCAGTTATAAGAACTGGTGGGCGCGAGTAGTAGTATATGGATCCATAGGGCTTGATATCCCCGTCCGAGCTAGAGCACTAGCCTTTTAACGGACGTATGCTATTTGAGAAGCGTACACGTTGGTTTGCGTGTATTATTAAGATGATTATACAAAGGGTACAAATTATATATACGTTAAGTTTAGTTACCAGAGTGCTCAATTTTGTAGAATATTTTGATAAACGTTTCTGGATTGAACAACTGAAATCTTGTGATCCACCTTTATATACAGATTATGCGCAACATTAAAACTATGAACTCACCAACCTTTGTGTTGACACTTGTTAGCATGTTTATTCTCAGGTATCCTAGAAGTCTTCCGCTGTTTGCTTAGATGTTAAACAAGCTATGTGCATGGAGTCTTACATGACATATTTTTCAAGGAGACGTTGCATTCACCAAATCATCACCATGTATCTTATTTTGACTGCATTGTCAATGGAAATACTGTTGTAAACTATTTTTATGGTGATTGTCTATATGTAAAAATCATCAGATGTCGAAAACCTTTGATTTAAATATTCATTTATGGTGTGCCTTTTCAAAAGAATGCAATGTTTACAAAATGTATCATATAGAGGTCAAATACCTCGCAATGAAATCAATGAATGACGTGTTCGTCCATATGGATTTGGAGCGATCGTCACATGTACCTAGCTAAGAAACGATTGTCGAGTGGTCAACGGTTCGGATTCGTGAGGTTTGTCAAGATTAGCGATGTCGATAACTTTCTTCAAATTTTAAACTCTATCAAAATATATGGTAGACTGATTCGTGCATATAAAGCAAAGCAAAGGAAAAGTAGTGAAGTCGGGTATTCTGATTTCAACGTGAATGAGGGCTCTCGTATTGATGATAAGAATGTTAATATCTCGGGTATAAATTTAACGCCTGATTCTCCTAGGGGTGCAACATGGGATGGAAGATCGTTTGTTAACGTAGTTTCACGAGGATTTATGAAGTCGACTACTTCAGTGATGCATTCTACAGATGAGAATCAAAAGATCAGTAAATCCAATTTCAACCTTGTTAATTCCACTTCCATTGATATAAGAGTTGGTGGTAAGGCTCATGTTTTTGTTGTTCATGATTCGTTGAGCAACTATAATCTTGTTTTTAGCTACAACAAAGATAATTTCACTTGGTCCTTAGTCGAAATTGATAGCAAGTGTTCGGTTGTTGCCGAGGGCAAAGACAAAATCAAGGATAATGATTCATCGAAGACATCTGAGTGCAACAATCTCGATCCAAAGTCTGACAAAGATGATCCGCATTCAGACCTCACAAATGGTATATTCAGATGCCAGGCAAATTACAGTGATAATAGTAACTTTAAGGACAGATCGATCGATTTGCAGTACGTCGGAACAACGGGGTTTAAAGATGATTCTCCGGCATTGGATACCGCTGGTGGGATGAGGACAGAAGAAGCTCATGAGTCTTGTGGCAGCATATCCAAGAAAGGCTACAAGGATTTCGAGGATAATGTGTGAAATGTCCCGTTCTTATTGATTAAAAATGTTCCATATTAATTGATTTCGTTGAGAGGTTTTGACCTCTATATGAGACGTTTTTCAAAGACTGCATTCATTTTAAAACAACCATAACCTTTATTTCATCAATAAAGGTTTAAAAAGCTTTACGTAGATTATCAAATAATGATAATCTAAAATATCATGTTTACACGCGACCATTACATAATGGTTTACAATACAAATATGTTACAACGAAATAAGTTTCTTGAATGCAGTTTTTACGCAATATCATACAAGCATGGACTCCAAATCTCGTCCTTATTTAAGTATGCGACAGCGGAAGCTCTTAATAATCACCCGAGAATAAACATGCTTAAAACGTCAACAAAAATGTTGGTGAGTTATAGGTTTAACCTATATATTATCAAATCATAATAATAGACCACAAGATTTCATATTTCAATACACATCCCATACATAGAGATAAAAATCATTCATATGGTGAACACCTGGTAACCGACATTAACAAGATGCATATATAAGAATATCCCCATCATTCCGGGACACCCTTCGGATATGATATAAATTTCGAAGTACTAAAGCATCCGGTACTTTGGATGGGGTTTGTTAGGCCCAATAGATCTATCTTTAGGATTCGCGTCAATTAGGGTGTCTGTTCCCTAATTCTTAGATTACCAGACTTAATAAAAAGGGGCATATTCGATTTCGATAATTCAACCATAGAATGTAGTTTCACGTACTTGTGTCTATTTTGTAAATTATTTATAAAACCTGCATGTATTCTCATCCTAAAAATATTAGATTTTAAAAGTGGGACTATAACTCACTTTCACAGATTTTTACTTCATCGGGAAGTAAGACTTGGCCACTGGTTGATTCACGAACCTATAACAATGTATACATATATATCAAAGTATGTTCAAAATATATTTACAATACTTTTAATACATTTTGATGTTTTAAGTTTATTAAGTCAGCTGTCCTCGTTAGTACCCTACAACTAGTTGTCCACAGTTAGATGTACAGAAATAAATCGATAAATATTATGTTGAATCAATCCACAACCCAGTGTATAAGTATCTCGGTATTGATCACAACTCAAACTATATATATATTTTGGAATCAACCTCAACCCTGTATAGCTAACTCCAACATTCACATATAGAGTGTCTATGGTTGTTCCGCAATATATATATATAGATGGGTCGACATGATAGGTCGAAATATTGTATACGTGTCTATGGTATCTCAAGATTACATAATATACAATATAAGTTGATTAGGTTATGGTTGGAATAGATTTATTACTAACTTTCACGTAGGTAAAATGAGTAGTTTTTATTAATCTTGTTTTACTCGCCATTTCTTTGTTTCTAATCCATTTTGAGTGATTCCAGTGGCCACTGTTTCGTATTGAACTTAACTTTATGAATCTAAATAGAAAAAGTATAAGTTTATAGTCAGAAATACAAGTTACAAGTCGTTTTTGAAAGAGGTAGTCATTTCCGTCGAAAGAACGACATCTTGATGACCATTTTGAAAAACATACTTTCACTTTGAGTTTAACCATGATTTTTGGATATAGTTTCATGTTCATAAGAAAAATCATTTTTCCAGAAGTATAGCTTTTAAATCAAAGTTCTTCTTAGCTTTTAATTATCCCAACCAAAACAGCCCCCGATTTTACTACGACGGCGTATATCCAGTTTTATGGTGTTTATCGTGTTTCCGGGTTTTAAATCATTAAGTTAGCATATCATATAGATATATAATATGTGTTTAGTTAATTTTAAAAGTCTAGTTAGAAGGATTAACTTTATTTGCGAACAAGTTTAGAATTAACTAAACTATGTTCTAGTGATTACAAGTTTATAACGTTGAATAAGACAGCTTTTTATGTATGAATCGAATGATGTTATGAACATCGTTACTACCTCAAGTTCCTTGGATAAACCTAATGGAAATTATAAAAATGGATCTAGCTTCAAAGGATCCTTGGATGGCTTGAAAGTTCTTGAAGCAGAATCATGACACGAAAACAATTTCAAGTAAGATTTCCACTCGAAATAAGATTGTTATAGTTATAGAAATTGAATTAAAGTTTTAATATGATTATTACCTTGTATTAGAAAGATAACCTACTGTAAGTAACAAAGGTTTCTTGATCTTGGATGATTACTTGGAATGGATTTAGAAAACTTGGAAGTAAACTTGCAATCTTGGAAGTATTCTTGATTTTATGAAACTAGAACTTTTGGAATTTATGAAGAACACTTAGAACTTGAAGATAGAACTTGAGAGAGATCAGTTAGATGAAGAAAATTAAAGAATGAAAGTGTCTGTAGGTGTTTTTAGTAGTTGGTGTATGGATTAGATATAAAGGATATGTAATTTTGTTTTCATGTAAATAAGTCATGAATGATTACTCATATTTTTGTAATTTTATGAGATATTTCATGCTAGTTGCCAAATGATGGTTCCCACATGTGTTAGGTGACTCACATGGGCTGCTAAGAGCTGATCATTGGAGTGTATATACCAATAGTACATACATCTAAAAGCTGTGTATTGTACGAGTACGAATACGGGTGCATACGAGTAGATTTGTTGATGAAACTGAACGAGGATGTAATTGTAAGCATTTTTGTTAAGTAGAAGTATTTTGATAAGTGTCTTGAAGTCTTTCAAAAGTGTATGAATACATATTAAAACACTACATGTATATACATTTTAACTGAGTCGTTAAGTCATCGTTAGTCGTTACATGTAAATGTTGTTTTGAAACCTTTAGGTTAACGATCTTGTTAAATGTTGTTAACCCAATGTTTATAATATCAAATGAGATTTTAAATTATTATATTATCATGATATTATGATGTACGAATATCTCTTAATATGATCTATATACATTAAATGTCGTTACAATGATAATCGTTACATATATGTCTCGTTTCAAAATCATTAAGTTAGTAGTCTTATTTTTACATATGTAGTTCATTGTTAATACACTTAATGATATATTTACTTATCATTTAACATAATTAACCAAGTGTATCAATATCTTAATATGATTCATATGTACCTAGTAAGACGTTATAACGATAATCGTTATATATATCGTTTTCGAGTTTCTTAATTTAATAGTCTCATTTTTATGTATATAACTCATTGTTAAAATACCTAATGAGATACATAATTATAATAAAATCATGTTAACTATATATATAACCATATATATGTCATCGTATAGTTTTTACAAGTTTTAACGTTCGTGAATCACCGGTCAACTTGGGTGGTCATTTGTCTATATGAAACCTATTCCAATTAATCAAGTCTTAATAAGTTTGATTGCTTAACATGTTGGAAACACTTAATCATGTAAATATCAATTTCATTTAATATATATAAACATGGAAAAGTTCGGGTCACTACAGTACCTACCCGTTAAATAAATTTCGTCCCGAAATTTTAAGCTGTTGAAAGTGTTGACGAATCTTCTAGAAATAGATGCGGGTATTTCTTCTTCATCTAATCTTCACACTCCCAGGTGAACTCGGGTCCTCTACGAGCATTCCATCGAACCTTAACAATCGGTATCTTGTTTTGTTTAAGTCTCTTAACCTCACGATCCATTATTTCGACGGGTTCTTCAATGAATTGAAGTTTTTCATTGATTTGGATTTCATCCAACGGAATAGTGAGATCTTCTTTAGCAAAACATTTCTTCAAATTTGAGACGTGGAAAGTGTTATGTACAGCAGCGAGTTGTTGAGGTAGCTCCAGTTGGTAAGCTACTGGTCCGACACAATCTATAATCTTGAATGGTCCAATGTACCTTGGATTTAGTTTCCCCCGTTTACCAAATCGAACAACGCCTTTCCAAGGTGAAACCTTAAGCATGACCATTTCTCTAATTTCAAACTCTATATCTTTTCTTTTACTGTCCGCGTAGCTCTTTTGTCGACTCTGGGCGGTTTTCAATCTTTGTTGAATTTGGATGATTTTCTCGGTAGTTTCTTGTATTATCTCCGGACCCATAATCTGTCTATCCCCCACTTCATTCCAACAAATTGGAGACCTGCACTTTCTACCATAAAGTGCCTCAAACGGCGCCATCTCAATACTAGAATGATAACTGTTGTTGTAGGAAAATTCTGCTAACGGTAGGTGTCGATCCCAACTGTTTCCGAAATCAATAACACATGCTCGTAGCATGTCTTCAAGCTTTTGTATCGTCCTTTCGCTCTGCCCCATCAGTTTGTGGATGATAGGCAGTACTCATGTCTAGACGAGTTCCTAATGCTTGCTGTAATATCTGCCAGAATCTTGAAATAAATCTGCCATCCCAATCAGAGATAATAGAGATTGGTATTCCATGTCTGCAGACGACTTCCTTCAAATACAGTCGTGCTAACTTATCCATCTTGTCATCTTCTTTTATTGGCAGGAAGTGTGCTGATTTGGTGAGACGATCAACTATTACCCAAATAGTATCAAAACCACTTGCAGTCCTTGGCAATTTAGTGATGAAATCCATGGTAATGTTTTCCCATTTCCATTCCGGGATTTCGGGTTGTTGAAGTAGACCTGATGGTTTCTGATGCTCAGCTTTGACCTTAGAACACGTCAAACATTCTCCTACATATTTAGCAACATCGGCTTTCATACCCAGCCACCAAAAATGTTTCTTGAGATCCTTGTACATCTTCCCCGTTCTAGGATGTATTGAGTATCTGGTTTTATGAGCTTCTCTAAGTACCATTTCTCTCATATCTCCAAATTTTGGTACCCAAATCCTTTCAGCCCTATACCGGGTTCCATCTTCCCGAATATTAAGATGCTTCTCCGATCCTTTGGGTATTTCATTCTTTAAATTTCCCTCTTTTAAAACTCCTTGTTGCGCCTCCTTTATTTGAGTAGTAAGGTTATTGTGAATCATTATATTCATAGATTTTACTCGAATGGGTTCTCTGTCCTTTCTACTCAAGGCGTCGGCTACCACATTTGCCTTCCCCGGGTGGTAACGAATCTCAAAGTCGTAATCATTCAACAATTCAATCCACCTACGCTGCCTCATGTTCAGTTATTTCTGATTAAATATGTGTTGAAGACTTTTGTGGTCGGTATATATAATACTTTTGACCCCATATAAGTAGTGCCTCCAAGTCTTTAATGCAAAAACAACCGCGCCTAATTCCAAATCATGTGTCGTATAATTTTGCTCGTGAATCTTCAATTGTCTAGATGCATAAGCAATTACCTTCGTTCGTTGCATTAATACACAACCGAGACCTTGCTTTGAGGCATCACAATATATCACAAAATCATCATTCCCTTCAGGCAATGACAATATAGGTGCCGTAGTTAGCTTTTTCTTCAATAACTGAAACGCTTTCTCTTGTTCATCCTTCCATTCAAATTTCTTCCCTTTATGCGTTAATGCAGTCAAGGGTTTTGCTATTCTGGAAAAGTCTTGGATGAACCTTCTGTAGTAACCAGCTAGTCCTAAAAACTGGCATATGTGTTTCGGAGTTTTCGGAGTTTCCCACTTTTCAACAGTTTCTATCTTTGCCGGATCCACCTTAATACCTTCTTTGTTCACTATGTGACCGAGGAATTGAACTTCTTCTAACCAAAATGCACACTTTGAAAACTTAGCGTACAATTCTTCCTTCCTCAATACTTCTAATACCTTTCTCAAATGTTCACCGTGTTCTTGGTCATTCTTTGAGTAAATAAGTATGTCATCAATGAAAACAATGACAAACTTGTCAAGGTATGGTCCACACACTCGGTTCATAAGGTCCATGAACACAGCTGGTGCATTAGTTAAACCAAACGGCATGATCATAAACTCGTAAAGACCGTAACGTGTTCTGAAAGCAGTCTTTGGAATATCATCTTCTTTCACCCGCATTTGATGATACCCAAAACGTAAGTCAATCTTTGAATAAACAGAGGAGCCTTATAGTTGATCAAATAAGTCATCGATTCTCGGTAGTGGGTAGCGGTTCTTGATGGTAAGTTTGTTCAACTCTCGGTAGTCGATACACAACCTGAATGTACCATCTTTCTTCTTGACAAACAAAACAGGAGCTCCCCACGGTGATGTGCTTGGTCGAATGAAACCACGCTCTAAAAGTTCTTGTAATTGGCTTTGCAGTTCTTTCATCTCACTGGGTACGAGTCTGTAAGGAGCACGAGCTATTGGTGCAGCTCCTGGTACAAGATCTATTTGAAATTCAACGGATCGATGTGGGGGTAATCCCGGTAATTCTTTCGGAAATACATCGGGAAATTCTTTTGCGACGGGAACATCATTGATGCTCTTTTTTTCAGTTTGTACTTTCTTGACGTGTGCTAGAACAGCATAGCAACCTTTTCTTATTAGTTTTTGTGCCTTCAAATTACTAATAAGATGTAGCTTCATGTTGCCCTTTTCTCCGTACACCATTAAGGGTTTTCCTTTTTCTCGTATAATGCGAATTACATTTTTGTAACAAACGATCTCTGCTTTCACTTCTTTCAACTAGTCCATACCGATTATCACATCAAAACTCCCTAACTCTACGGGTATCAAGTCAATCTTAAATGTTTCGCTAACCAGTTTAATTTCTCGATTCCGACATATATTATCTGCTGAAATTAATTTACCATTTGCTAATTCGAGTAAAAATTTACTATCCAAAGGCATCAATGGACAACTTAATCTAGCACAAAAATTCTACTCATATAGCTTCTATCCGCACCTGAATCAAATAAAACGTAAGCAGATTTATTGTCAATAAGAAACGTACCCGTAACAAGCTCCGGGTCTTCTTGTGCCTATGCCGCATTAATATTGAAAACTCTTCCGCAGCCTTGTCCATTCGTGTTCTCCTGGTTCGGGCAATTTCTAATAATGTGGCCCGGTTTTCCACATTTATAACAAACTACATTGGCATAACTTGCTCCGACACTACTTGCTCCGCCATTACTCGTTCCGACACCATTTGTTCCTTTCGTTCTGTTAACCCCTGGTCCGTAGACCTCACACTTCGCCGCGCTATGACCATTTCTTTTACACTTGTTGCAAACTTTGGTGCAGAACCCCGAGTGATACTTTTCACACCTTTGGCATAGCTGCTTCTGATTGTTGTTGTTGTTGCGGTTATTATTGTTGTTAAGATGATTGTTGTAGTTGCTGTTGTTGTTGTTGTTGTTGTTGTTGTTGGGCCGTTTGTTGTAGTTGCGATTGATGTTGCGATTGTTAGGATAGTTGTTGCGATTATTGTTGTAATTGCTGTTGTTGTTGTTGTTGTATTGGTGATTCACTGATTCTTATCACCGTTTTCCTCCCACTTTCTTTTGACTTGCTTCACATTGGCCTCTTCAGCAGACTGTTCTTTAATTCTTTCTTCAATCTGGTTCACTAGTTTGTGAGCCATTCTACATTCCTGTTGTATGGAGGCGGGCTCGTGTGAACTTATATCTTCTTGGATTCTTTCCGGTAATCCTTTCACAAACGCGTCGATCTTCTCTTCCTCATCTTCGAACGCTCCCGGACACAATAGGCATAATTCTGTGAATCGTCTTTCGTACGTGGTAATATCAAATCCTTGGGTTCGTAACCCTCTAAGTTCTGTCTTGAGCTTATTGACCTCGGTTCTGGGACGGTACTTCTCGTTTATCAAGTGCTTGAATGCTGACCACGGTAGTGCGTAAGCATCATCTTGTCCCACTTGCTCTAGATAGGTATTCCACCATGTTAACGCAGAACCTGTGAAGGTATGCGTAGCGTACTTCACTTTGTCCTCTTCAGTACACTTACTTTTGGCAAACACCGATTCGACCTTCTCGGTCCACCGTTTCAACCCGATCGGTCCTTCGGTTCCATCAAATTCCAATGGTTTGCAGGCAGTGAATTCTTTGTAGGTGCATCCTACACGATTTCCTGTACTGCTAGATCCAAGGTTATTGTTGGTATGTAGCGCGACCTGTACTACGACTATGTTTGAAGCAAGAAAGGCACGAAATTCCTCTTCACTCATATTCAAGGTGTGTCGAGTAGTCGGTGCCATTTCCTTCAAAATAGTCAAATGAAACGAGTTAATCATATAGAATATCAAGAGTAGTCAATAGTATTTCGTAGCGTAATATGAACTTATTTGTAAAAGCTCTTTCTTCATATTAGCGTTTTATACTCTTTAATTCGGGTAGTACCTGCCCGTTAAGTTCATACTTAGTAGCTAACATACCATTTCAACTACTACAATTCTATATGAAAAACTAATCACAAAAAAATATATATCATATTCAAACCTTTATACAACAACTTGCAAACTTACAATACCGCTATTTTACATATAGCATGAAATATAGCACATAAAACTTTGATACAAAGTAGTTGCGAAGATAATTCTAGTTAATAAATAAGGCGTTCAGCAAAGGCAACAAAGACACGTAATTCATACGTCCAGAAACAAGTCATGCATTCCGGTTTTACTAATACCACTTTCCATCCTTGGTCATGTGGAACGTAACCGTTGTGACCGATAGTATGACAACGTGTTGTAACGTCGTCAAAAGGACGAAGGTTACGTAATGACCAACAATCTCGTAATAACCTAAAAACCTCATTTCTTACCCCAATTACCGACTCCGTCACTTGTGGGAACGTTTTGTTTAATAGTTGTAGCCCGATGTTCTTTTTCTCACTTTGGTGAGAAGCAAACATTACTAACCCGTAAGCATAACATGCTTCTTTATGTTGCATGTTAGCCGCTTTTTCTAAATCATGAAGTCCTATATTCGGATACATTGAGTCAAAATAATTTCTTAACCCGTTGCGTAAAATAGCATTTGGGTTCCCCGCAATATATGCGTCAAAGTAAACACATCGTAACTTATGGGTTTCCCAATGTGATATCCCCCATCTTTCAAACGAAAGCCTTTTATAAACCAAGGCATTCTTGGAACGTTCTTTAAATGTCTTACAAACTGATTTTGCCATAAATAGTTGTGCCGAGGAATTCTGACCGACTCTAGACAAGATTTCATCAATCATGTCTCCGGGTAAGTATTCTAAAATATTGGGTTGTCTATCCATTTTGTATTTTTATACTGTAAAATAGACAAGAGTTAGATTCATAAAAGGTACTTATTAATACAAGCAATTTTTACATATATCGTAAAGCATAAGCACACTATATTACATATATTACACCGCACAAATACAACTATCTTATTCCGACTCACTCGTTTCTTCTTTTTCGAACTTGGTTCTTTTTACTAAGTTTTTAGGAATATATGATGTTCCCCTAATACGAGCCATCGTTTTCCACATTGGTTTAGAAAAACCTGGTGGTTTAGAGGTTCCCGGGTTATTGTCACAACTTAAGAAATACGGGTGTTGACGATACATATAAGGTTCATCGGGTTTGGAATCAAATTTCTCTATTTTTATGCCCTTTCTCTTATTGTTCTCTTTTGCCTTATTAAATTGTGTTGGGGTAATTTCTATAATATCATTGGAATCCTTGACGGGATCCGATTCATCGGAGAATTGGTAATCCTCCCAATACTTTGCTTCCTTGGCGGAAACACCATTGACCATAATTAACTTTGGTCGGTTGGTTGAGGATTTTCTTCTACTTAACCATTTTATTATTTCCCCCACTGGTTCTATTTCTTCTTCCGGTTCCGATTCTTCTTCCGGTTCCGACTCTTCTTCCGGTTCCTCTTCGGGAACTTGTGAATCAGTCCACGAATCATTCCAATTTACATTTGACTCTTCATTATTATTAAGTGAGTCAATGGGACTTGTTCTAGAGGTAGACATCTATCACATAATATCAAATACGTTAAGAGATTAATATATCACATAATATTCACATGTTAAAAATATATAGTTTCCAACAAAATTTGTTAAGCAATCATTTTTCAAGTAAACACGGTCGAAGTCCAGACTCACTAATGCATCCTAACAAACTCGATAAGACACACTAATGCAAAATTCTGGTTCTCTAAGACCAACGCTCGGATACCAACTGAAATGTCCCGTTCTTATTGATTAAAAACGTTCCATATTAATTGATTAATATATAGTTTAAATATCGTCGTTTTATATTTTTAAAAGATTTATTAGAGTAAATAATATAATTTATTTATTAATAAATAAAATTTTATATTAAATTTATATAATAAAATATACTTTTATATATATTAAGTAATAAAATTTATAGGGTTCATTTAATATCATAAAGATAATATGATAGGTATTATTAAAGTAAGTTATTACACGTAGTAAAATATGTTTGTATCACATATTTATTTGATAAAATAATATCTATAATGATAGTAAGTAAAAGTTATATTATTTTGTAATAATAATTATTATTATAAAAATATCAATATTTATAATTACTAAGATGACATTATGATAAAACGATAATTCTAATTATGATAACTTTAATATTTACGATAATTTTTAATATTATCTTTAAAATAATAATTCTATTTAAAATAATAATAATAATGATATTTTATAGTAACAATGACATTTCTATTAAAATGATAATTTTTGTTAAAATGATAGTTTTAATACTAACGATACTTTTAATAATAATAGTAATGATAAAAGTAATAAGAACGATAATTTTATCTAAATTAATATCTTATAATATTTTAATTTCATCATGATACTCTTACTCATTATTTCCTAATCGTTTCGTTTAATAGCTTTTAATCGTCTTTTATATCGTGTTCATAATAATGATAATAATAGTAATCAAAATATTTAGGTGTTACAATTATTTGTTTTAATTACACTAATATTAATAATGATAGTTACTATAATATTATTAACGATAATACTAATAATTATCTTAATGATAATATAGTAATAATAATAATAACAATAACAATAACCATTTTTAAATAATGATATATATATATATATATTAATAATGATAATAATAATAATAATACTAATAATAATAATAATAATGATAATTGGATAATAATAATAATAATACTAATTATAACTTTAACGATAATAACGATAGTAATAAAAAAAACAATTTTTAATGATAAATCCCTTTTATTGATAAAGATAATAATAATGATAATAATAAGATAAAACTAGAACGACGATAAAAACGATGATAATAATAATCATTTTTAATAAAAATATCGAAAATTCAATTGATTATAACTTCTAATCCGTTCATCGAAACCATTCGATATCTAAAGGAAAAGTTCTTAATTTTTCGCTAGCTTTCCAAGGACATGCATATCTTATACCTTATCTCAACCGCAAGTGTAACTAATTCAAGATTCAACCTAACCTGTCTAAGGGCAATATCAAAAGTACAAGCATGCATAATCCTAAATACTCGAGCACTAGTCAGGGATACACTATTAGTATGTAAAAGTTAAATTATGAGTACTCAAGTATCAATATTGAGATTCAATATTGCAGGAAAGGTACGTAGACGCAACAGAAATGATAAACACTATATTGACCTCACGAGCATACCCATGAACCATACTCAATCACCTCCATAGCTATAACCCATAATTTCCTTAATCCTATCCTACTCGAAAAACAATTTCAAAATTACTCGGACAACACTCCGTCGTAATATTTTATGTATACTAATAATATCATGAAATAATACGGAGTAAATATATATATGTAAATCGATTGAGAGAGTTTAGAGAAAAATATTTTCAAGTTTCTATGAAATAATGAAACCTATTGAATTCTATTTATAATAGATTTTTGAATTATTAAAGTGAATTATTAAAGTATGAATTATTAAAGTGAATTATTAAAGTATGAATTATTAAAGTGAATTATTAAAGTATGAATTATTAAAGTGAATTATTAAAGTATGAATTATTAAAGTGAATTATTAAAGTTAAAGTAAAGTAAAAATAAAGTAAAGGTAAAGTTTAAGTATAGTAAAAGTAGAAAACTATGTACGTATAATACGCGTATAAATATATATAATATTAATTTAAATCATTATATATATAAAATAAAATATAAATATCGTTATCTTTATCATACTAGTTAAGTAATGAGTTGTCAAAAGTGGTTCTAGATATTTATAAAAGTTATATACGTTTTAATAATAAAGTTCTTTTTAAACTGAAAACGTTTTTGTACGTTTAAAACTAAATAGATCAATCGAGTCTTTATGAGATTCAATCTTCCACTATCCTTTGTCTAGTTCTCAATGATTGACAATTTGTTCTTATTTATAAATCACTTTACCATTTTCCGAATATTGTTAAAATGGAAAGATTTCTCAAATCAACGTGGGCCTTTCAACAGAGACTTGTAATCATAATTCAATATATCTGATAATTCAATCATTTGATCTTATCTTCTAATTCCATTGATAAACATTTTGAAACAGATACAATCATATAAAGTATTTAATCTAATATTTTGTTTACGTTTCAAGTTATAATATATATACACATATACATATATAATCATATTCGTTTAATGGTTCGTGAATCGTTGGAACTTGGTCGAGGGTGAATGAATGTATGAACATAGTTTAAAATTCTTGAAATTTAACTTAACAAATATTGCTTATCGTGTCGGAAACATATAAAGATTAAAGTTTAAATTTGGTTGGAAATTTCCGGGTTGTCACAGTACCTACCCGTTAAAGAAATTTCGTCCCGAAATTTGAGTGGAAAGGTCGTGAATGATAATAAGTATGTTTTTATGATGCATACGGGCTGAAAATTAGAGTTTTATCATCAGCGAATAATTTGGATAAACAATCCATTTATATGAAGAGTACGAATGAAGCTAACATAGAAGAGTGAAATGAGTAAGTGTAGATTCATCTTATCATTTGACGTAGATATGATTGATTCCCAGATTTCAAGGGATTTGAAGAAAATCTTCTTAATAAGATTTGACTCACCGGTAATCAAGGGAATTAGGATCCGCTTTAAATGCGATCGTCCATTTTAATTGTTCTGTCAGAGATTTTCTTATAAATTCACCTCCTTCGTTTCCTTACAACTCACACCTTCTGTTGATGCATTTTATGCAAGTCCCTAGACATCTACCCACGTCCATTGCAGGTACAACAGTTTACAGGCCACCATGATTGCTCGTTATTATCCTATACGTGTTTGTATGTGGTTACAGGAACTGCAGGAATGAGATTTAGATGTTTGACTATGTTAGACTTAGTCAGACGTACGAGTGAAGCCTCACTAGTACAGCTGACAGGCTCATATGTACGGCTGATGCTGAGCTAAGTCACAATTACAACCTAAATGAGAAGACACGAGTGAGTGATCACCCGTACGGCTGATGAAGCCAACTCGTACGTGTAATGAATGAATCGTATGGGTGAGTCAACAACAAGGGTATATAAAGTCTTATGTTCTTCAGTTTTAGGTTAAGCCTCTCATTTGTTACACACACTCAGATCTAGTGAGCTCCTCCAATTTTCTCTCAGTCCAAATCACCCAGGTGGTGAATAATATCTCTAGGTGTTGATCTAATCACACTTAATTTAGTCGTGGTTTGACTAAATTAATCAAAAAAAAATTAACCTATTCACTAGAGGGTTTTATTCACTTATTCCGCCATTGTGTGAGTTAAATTTGTTGATTTCTAAGTTCCTAGTCATGTTTCATCACCTTCTATTCTTTCCCCCTCAACTCATATTTTAAAGTATTCATAAATATGCTCCATCCAGTTCTGATTCTCGATATACTTCTAACTTTCATATCGGTCATTCTTCTTTTTCATCTACCGCCGGAAGAATCTATTTACTTCTACTATACTCTTGGATTTATAGTGTTTCTAGTTCTCCCGTGTCTTTATATTGCTATATGCATCGATATATATGGTTTATAATTTCTGGTTTATCGTTGGGCTTTATATGTTCCCTTATATTTCAAAGTCTCTGCTTCTGTCTTCTATAATCATTATCATTAACAGTTAATGCTCTCTTTTATTTGCTGCAATTTATACCCCAATTTTTATTTCGGAGTTTTGTCCTTTTGTTTCTTCTTCTTGCGATTAAGCACCGCTTGTAATGGTCCAGAATTCACAGATATGAATTTCAGAATGAACATTGTTAATGTTCTAGGAAGGAAATTGTGATGGCACGATCTTGACTTGTCAAATTACTAGAATACCTTGGAAAAGGCCGAATCATCAAGAAATATTTTCTTGATATTTTAGAGGTTAAATAGAATACAAGAGTCGTATAACATGGCACATGATGATATTATGATCTGTGAATCATCACGTTCCATTTAGAAACTCAGCATGACTTACTGTAATATAATCACGTTGATCAAGTGTCATTATATTATACTAATTCATGCTTCAGTTCCCAACACTACTTCAAAATATTCCTATTTTAAACTTGAATGTTTCAGAATTTAGAAATAAAATAGTTTCTTTTATGATGTAATACAGATAGCGCAAAGAGGTAAATGATTTCAAATAAGAAAAATTAAGAAAATATCTTCAGAAATATGGAGGATATTTATAATGAAAGATATGATGATATTTTAGAATTTCTAATATCAGAGGATGATGAAGAATATTGTCCGCAGGGGTTTAGAGTTAGGAGCAAGGTATTCGTTAATGACTTCAGCAGGTACTGAATCATTTGGATCCTTTGAAGTCAGGTTCAGTCTTTGTACTTTGTCCAAAGCCTCCTTCCTACTTTGCTCAATCCGTTTTCCAGTTCCAAAACTTCTCTTTTTCTGCGCTTTGCCAGCACACTTCATCATTATCATTCAGCTTTTACCGTTTAAAGTTGTTTTTAGGTTTTGCTGCTTCATCAGCATTTTTTCCATTTTCGGAGAACCAATTCTTAGTTCGGAGTGTTTTTCAGAAACTTCACATTCAAATTAAGTCTAGAAGATAGACGTTATATATACACATATAACTGTTGGCGTAGACATGCTGCGAGATTTCAAAATACTGATTGCTAATTCCCAATGATTCGTATGGCAATTCTCATTACAAGATGCGAATGAGTAAATGATGGGGTTTCAATAAATAATTATAATGACTTTTTGGAGAGGCTAAAGTCAAAGGGTAATGAAGTTGTTGGTACATCTGCTAATAATGTGGTGGAATGTAAAAGGTTCCCTGGTAACGATGGTGTATATCTCAAGGTTATAATAAGGTTAGTCTGACTGAAAAGTCGAAGTTGACTTGCTGGAGCTGTGACAAAACTGGCTACTTTGAATAGGAGTCGCAAAGTTATTTTTGCTAATAAATGCCAAAGAATCTGACGCGGATACGTTGTTTAAACTTTTACTTTGGTTTCAAGAGTTTTTCGGGTACATAACTGTGGGTAACATGTGGTTGGATCATCATCTCGATTGCTCATCATTCGAAGTGTCTTCAGAAATTTTCGAAGGGTTTGAACACAGATTGTAATCGTTAACATACATTTGATGTTCTAACACAGTTTTGAAGTCAAAATATAGCTTGTGAAAGATGTAAGGATCTAAGAGTGATGATTTTGGTCATATCTCGAGTTGAATTTTGAGATTTCAAAATCAGAATATGTAATTAAATTTTGAATGAGTATGGTTGTTTTGATTTCTATAAAAGAATATATATTGTTGTGAAAGTAGGGAGTATAATGGATAATTTGCTGAATCAGATTCGAAGAATGTAACATATTAATTGTGAATTTATATATCTCTCGGGTATTACCTACCCGTTTAAAAAAAAAATTACAATTAATATTTTGTACAAAGGAATTTTATTACAGTCTTTATGAAAATATGTATATTTTCTTCAGATGTAACATAGATTTAATGAGTTAATGTTAAATTAAACTCATTTGATTTACGGTTGAAACTAGAATTTAATAATCCCTAAAGTCTTTAAAAAGTACATAACTTTTACGCAGTATTTCTTTAATGACATTGAAATTATGAATCAATACTTCGTTATTTGTTGATGTATGATGTTCGGTTCGTGGAATTCTTGTGAATTTCGCAAAGTACGAATGATGTTATCTGAAAAGTTTCGGGTACATCGATGATGAAAGTGTAAAATCAAATATATACTTGATTTATTATGAATTGGAATTTGTTGAATTGTGACAGAGATTGTCGTTAACGCTGGTTAAGTTGCGGCCGAAGGACGTACATTATTGCATATTTGTAATATGAATTAACCGAGTAGTTAAGATTCACACAAAATAGTTTAGCACGGAAAGATTTATTTCAAAATATATATATATATATATATATATATATATATATATATATATATATATATATAATATACATATAATTTCTTGAGAGGGAATGAGTTAATTCTTCATAACTCGTTGATACAATATACACGTTATTGATTCGTAATGATGTCCACAGTGATTCATGAACTGACGGAGTTTGTGATGTTATCTGTGTTGTTGATTCGGATGTTGACTGTACTGACGATGCTGGTAACGCTGACGGTACTGTTGATGCTGTTGGTAAATCAACTTTAGCTTGTTAATCACGCACCATTTTTGTCAGGGTTTCTACTCTTCCTTCTATCATTTTGGTTCGCTTAACTGATTTATGGTTAGGGCTAGATTAGATAATCTCTAAGACTTTAGAGATTACATAATCACCGCAGAATGTTTCTCCAATGAAGTTATGAATTAATACTTCGTCAGTTATTGTTGTTGGTACTCCTTGGTATCTATGGTGCGTATGACGTTGATGCTCGTGGGACAGATTGTGAAGTTGAGGTTTACGACGCGGTTGTGGTTGGAGGTGGTAATGGTACCGTTGGAGTTGATGGTGGTGGTACTGGTTATGCTGCTGATGCTGCTGCTGGTGTTTGTAATCTCTGCACCATATTCTCCAAAGCCACTACCCGAGCACGAAGCTCGTTCACTTCATCTATTACACTGGGGTGATTGTCGGTTCGGACGAGCGGATAAATAAAATCTAAAATTTGATGTAATATATAATCGTGACGAGATACTCTGGAAATGAGCGAGAAAATGGTGTTTCGGACAGGTTCGCCGGTAAGTGCTTCAGGTTCTTCGTCAAGAGGGCAATGTGGTGGATGGAAGGGATCACCTTCTTCTTGTTTCCAATGATTGAGGAGGCTACGAACCCATCCCCAATTCATCCAGAATAGGTGATGACTGATTGGTTGATCTATTCCGGTCACACTGCTTTCGGAGCTTGAATGGGATTCCATTTCAGAATCTGAGTGACTTGAACTAATGACGAATTCCATTTCGTACTATTGGATAAAGGATTTTTTTTTTTTCGTTATGAAATGATTTTGGCTAACGGATGGTATTCTAATTACATAGATATATATATATATATATATATATATATATATATATATATATATATATATATATATATATATATAGAGAGAGAGAGAGAGAGAGAGAGATCAAAAGATTTCGTAGATTACGGAGGACTTTGCGGGATATGTCAGGCAAAGTTTAAAGTAACAGATACGATAAGATATGATTTAGCAGATATGCTAAGATATGAATTTTTGTCTATACACTATTCATGCAATCAATGCAGCAAGACGTGTCTTAGACTAAAAATGATAAGCAGGTAATTTCCTAAGGATGATAAGTAGTTAATTTTCGACACAAAATGATAAGCAAAACTTTTGACATGCAGACACGGTCGAAGTCCAGACTCACTAATGCATCCTATCGACTTATCAATTAGACACACTAATGCAGACCTGGTTCGCTAAGACCACCGCTCTGATACCAACTGAAAGGACCCGTTCATATACATTATAAACGATTCACAATAGTTGATTACATTGCGAGGTATTTGACCTCTATATGATACATTTTACAAACATTGCATTCGTTTTTAAAAGACAAACTTTCTTTACATCGAAAATTGACAGGCATGCATACCATTTCATAATATCCACTATCCAACTATAAATTGATTTAATAATAATCTTTGATGAACTCAATGACTCGAATGCAACGTTCTTCGAAATATGCTATGAAAGACTCCAAGTAATATCTTTAAAATGAGCAAATGCACAGCGGAAGATTTCTTTAACACCTGAGAATAAACATGCTTTAAAGTGTCAACCAAAAGGTTGGTGAGTTCATTAGTTTATCATAATCATTTATTTCCATCATTTTAATAGACCACAAGAATTTCATTTTCAGTTCTCATAAATATACGTCCCATGCATAGAGACAAAAATAATCATTCATATGGTGAACACCTGGTAACCGACATTAACTAGATACATATAAGAATATCCCCTATCATTCCGGGATCCTCCTTCGGACATGATATAAATTTCGAAGTACTAAAGCATCCGGTACTTTGGATGGGGTTTGTTAGGCCCAATAGATCTATCTTTAGGATTCGCGTCAATTAGGGTGTCTGTTCCCTAATTCTTAGATTACCAGACTTAATAAAAAGGGGCATATTCGATTTCGATAATTCAACCATAGAATGTAGTTTCACGTACTTGTGTCTATTTCGTAAAACATTTATAAAAGTTGCGCATGTATTCTCAGCCCAAAAATATAAAGGGTAAAAAGGCAAATGAAACTCACCATACTGTATTTCGTAGTAAAAATACATATAACGTCATTGAACAAGTGCAAGGTTGGCCTCGGATTCACGAACCTAAATTAATTATATATATTTATATGTTGGTCAATATTTTTCTAACAAATTAGGTCAAGTCATAGTGTACCACAATCCTAATGCTCGAGACTAATATGCAAAAGTCAACAAAAGTAAATTTGACTCAAAATAATTTCCAAAAATCTATACATGATTAATATATAGTTTAAATATCGTCGTTTTATATTTTTAAAAGATTTATTAGAGTAAATAATATAATTTATTTATTAATAAATAAAATTTTATATTAAATTTATATAATAAAATATACTTTTATATATATTAAGTAATAAAATTTATAGGGTTCATTTAATATCATAAAGATAATATGATAGGTATTATTAAAGTAAGTTATTACACGTAGTAAAATATGTTTGTATCACATATTTATTTGATAAAATAATATCTATAATGATAGTAAGTAAAAGTTATATTATTTTGTAATAATAATTATTATTATAAAAATATCAATATTTATAATTACTAAGATGACATTATGATAAAACGATAATTCTAATTATGATAACTTTAATATTTACGATAATTTTTAATATTATCTTTAAAATAATAATTCTATTTAAAATAATAATAATAATGATATTTTATAGTAACAATGACATTTCTATTAAAATGATAATTTTTGTTAAAATGATAGTTTTAATACTAACGATACTTTTAATAATAATAGTAATGATAAAAGTAATAAGAACGATAATTTTATCTAAATTAACATCTTATAATATTTTAATTTCATCATGATACTCTTACTCATTATTTCCTAATCGTTTCGTTTAATAGCTTTTAATCGTCTTTTATATCGTGTTCATAATAATGATAATAATAGTAATCAAAATATTTAGGTGTTACAATTATTTGTTTTAATTACACTAATATTAATAATGATAGTTACTATAATATTATTAACGATAATACTAATAATTATCTTAATGATAATATAGTAATAATAATAATAACAATAACAGTAACCATTTTTAAATAATGATATATATATATATATTAATAATGATAATAATAATAATAATACTAATAATAATAATAATAATAATGATAATTGGATAATAATAATAATAATACTAATTATAACTTTAACGATAATAACGATAGTAATAAAAAAAACAATTTTTAATGATAAATCCCTTTTATTGATAAAGATAATAATAATGATAATAATAAGATAAAACTAGAACGACGATAAAAACGATGATAATAATAATCATTTTTAATAAAAATATCGAAAATTCAATTGATTATAACTTCTAATCCGTTCATCGAAACCATTCGATATCTAAAGGAAAAGTTCTTAATTTTTCGCTAGCTTTCCAAGGACATGCATATCTTATACCTTATCTCAACCGCAAGTGTAACTAATTCAAGATTCAACCTAACCTGTCTAAGGGCAATATCAAAAGTACAAGCATGCATAATCCTAAATACTCGAGCACTAGTCAGGGATACACTATTAGTATGTAAAAGTTAAATTATGAGTACTCAAGTATCAATATTGAGATTCAATATTGCAGGAAAGGTACGTAGACGCAACGGAAATGATAAACACTATATTGACCTCACGAGCATACCCATGAACCATACTCAATCACCTCCATAGCTATAACCCATAATTTCCTTAATCCTATCCTACTCGAAAAACAATTTCAAAATTACTCGGACAACACTCCGTCGTAATATTTTATGTATACTAATAATATCTTGAAATAATACGGAGTAAATATATATATGTAAATCGATTGAGAGAGTTTAGAGAAAAATATTTTCAAGTTTCTATGAAATAATGAAACCTATTGAATTCTATTTATAATAGATTTTTGAATTATTAAAGTGAATTATTAAAGTATGAATTATTAAAGTGAATTATTAAAGTATGAATTATTAAAGTGAATTATTAAAGTATGAATTATTAAAGTAAATTATTAAAGTATGAATTATTAAAGTGAATTATTAAAGTTAAAGTAAAGTAAAAATAAAGTAAAGGTAAAGTTTAAGTATAGTAAAAGTAGAAAACTATGTACGTATAATACGCGTATAAATATATATAATATTAATTTAAATCGTTATATATATAAAATAAAATATAAATATCGTTATCTTTATCATACTAGTTAAGTAATGAGTTGTCAAAAGTGGTTCTAGATATTTATAAAAGTTATATACGTTTTAATAATAAAGTTCTTTTTAAACTGAAAACGTTTTTGTACGTTTAAAACTAAATAGATCAATCGAGTCTTTATGAGATTCAATCTTCCACTATCCTTTGTCTAGTTCTCAATGATTGACAATTTGTTCTTATTTATAAATCACTTTACCATTTTCCGAATATTGTTAAAATGGAAAGATTTCTCAAATCAACGTGGGCCTTTCAACAGAGACTTGTAATCATAATTCAATATATCTGATAATTCAATCATTTGATCTTATCTTCTAATTCCATTGATAAACATTTTGAAACAGATACAATCATATAAAGTATTTAATCTAATATTTTGTTTACGTTTCAAGTTATAATATATATACACATATACATATATAATCATATTCGTTTAATGGTTCGTGAATCGTTGGAACTTGGTCGAGGGTGAATGAATGTATGAACATAGTTTAAAATTCTTGAAATTTAACTTAACAAATATTGCTTATCGTGTCGGAAACATATAAAGATTAAAGTTTAAATTTGGTTGGAAATTTCCGGGTTGTCACAGTTTTGACCTCTATATGAGACGTTTTTCAAAGACTGCATTCATTTTAAAACAACCATAACCTTTATTTCATCAATAAAGGTTTAAAAAGCTTTACGTAGATTATCAAATAATGATAATCTAAAATATCCTGTTTACACGCGACCATTACATAATGGTTTACAATACAAATATGTTACAACGAAATAAGTTTCTTGAATGCAGTTTTTACACAATATCATACAAGCATGGACTCCAAATCTCGTCCTTATTTAAGTATGCGACAGCGGAAGCTCTTAATAATCACCTGAGAATAAACATGCTTAAAACGTCAACAAAAATGTTGGTGAGTTATAGGTTTAACCTATATATTATCAAATCATAATAATAGATCACAAGATTTCATATTTCAATACACATCCCATACATAGAGATAAAAATCATTCATATGGTGAACACCTGGTAACCGACATTAACAAGATGAATATATAAGAATATCCCCATCATTCCGGGACACCCTTCGGATATGATATAAATTTCGAAGTACTAAAGCATCCGGTACTTTGGATGGAGTTTGTTAGGCCCAATAGATCTATCTTTAGGATTCGCGTCAATTAGGGTGTCTGTTCCCTAATTCTTAAATTACCAGACTTAATAAAAAGGGGCATATTCGATTTCGATAATTCAACCACAGAATGTAGTTTCACGTACTTGTGTCTATTTTGTAAATCATTTATAAAACCTGCATGTATTCTCATCCCAAAAATATTAGATTTTAAAAGTGGGACAATAACTCACTTTCACATATTTTTACTTCGTCGGGAAGTAAGACTTGGCCACTGGTTGATTCACGAACCTATAACAATATATACATATATATCAAAGTATGTTCAAAATATATTTACAATACTTTTAATACATTTTAATGTTTTAAGTTTATTAAGTCAGCTGTCCTCGTTAGTACCCTACAACTAGTTGTCCACAGTTAGATGTACAGAAATAAATCGATAAATATTATCTTGAATCAATCCACGACCCAGTGTATACATATCTCAGTATTGATCACAACTCAAACTATATATATATTTTGGAATCAACCTCAACCCTGTATAGCTAACTCCAACATTCAGATATAGAGTGTCTATGGTTGTTCCGCAATATATATATAGATGGGTCGACATGATAGGTCGAAACATTGTATACGTGTCTATGGTATCTCAAGATTACATAATATACAATATAAGTTGATTAGGTTATGGTTGGAATAGATTTATTACTAACTTTCACGTAGGTAAAATGAGTAGTTTTTATCAATCTTGTTTTACTCGCCATTTCTTCGTTTCTAATCCGTTTTGAGTGATTCCAGTGGCCACGGTTTCGTATTGAACTTAAATTTATGAATCCAAATAGAAAAAGTATAAGTTTATAGTCAGAAATACAAGTTACAAGTCGTTTTTGAAAGAGGTAGTCATTTCCGTCGAAAGAACGACATCTTGATGACCATTTTGAAAAACATACTTTCACTTTGAGTTCAACCATGATTTTTGGATATAGTTTCATGTTCATAAGAAAAATCATTTTTATAGAAGTATAGCTTTTAAATCAAAGTTCTTCTTAGCTTTTAATTATCCCAACCAAAACAGCTCCCGATTTTACTACGACGGCGTATATCCAGTTTTATGGTGTTTATCGTGTTTCCGGATTTTAAATCATTAAGTTAGCATATCATATAGATATATAACATGTGTTTAGTTGATTTTAAAAGTCTAGTTAGAAGGATTAACTTTATTTGCGAACAAGTTTAGAATTAACTAAACTATGTTCTAGTGATTACAAGTTTATAACGTTGAATAAGACAGCTTTTTATGTATGAATCGAATGATGTTATGAACATCATTACTACCTCAAGTTCCTTGGATAAAACTACTGGAAATGAAAAAAATGGATCTAGCTTCAAAGGATCCTTGGATGGCTTGAAAGTTCTTGAAGCAGAATCATGACACGAAAATAATTTCAAGTAAGATTTCCACTCGAAAGAAGATTGTTATAGTTATAGAAATTGAATTAAAGTTTTAATATGATTATTACCTTGTATTAGAAAGATAACCTACTGTAAGTAACAAAGGTTTCTTGATCTTGGATGATTACTTGGAATGGATTTAGAAAACTTGGAAGTAAACTTGCAATCTTGGAAGTATTCTTGATTTTATGAAACTAGAACTTTTGAAATTTATGAAGAACACTTAGAACTTGAAGATAGAACTTGAGAGAGATCAGTTAGATGAAGAAAATTGAAGAATGAAAGTGTTTGTAGGTGTTTTCAGTCGTTGGTGTATGGATTAGATATAAAGGATATGTAATTTTGTTTTCATGTAAATAAGTCATGAATGATTACTCATATTTTTGTAATTTTATGAGATATTTCATGCTAGTTGCCAAATGATGGTTCCCACATGTGTTAGGTGACTCACATGGGCTGCTAAGAGCTGATCATTGGAGTGTATATACCAATAGTACATACATCTAAAAGCTGTGTATTGTCCGAGTACGAATACGGGTGCATACGAGTAGATTTGTTGATGAAACTGAACGAGGATGTAATTGTAAGCATTTTTGTTAAGTAGAAGTATTTTGATAAGTGTCTTGAAGTCTTTCAAAAGTGTATGAATACATATTAAAATACTACATGTATATACATTTTAACTGAGTCGTTAAGTCATCGTTAGTCGTTACATGTAAATGTTGTTTTGAAACCTTTAGGTTAACGATCTTGTTAAATGTTGTTAACCCAATGTTTATAATATCAAATGAGATTTTAAATTATTATATTATCATGATATTATGATGTACGATTATCTCTTAATATGATCTATATACATTAAATGTCGTTACAACGATAATCGTTACATATATGTCTCGTTTCAAAATCATTAAGTTAGTAGTCTTATTTTTACATATGTAGTTCATTGTTAATACACTTAATGATATATTTACTTATCATTTAACATAATTAACCAAGTGTATCAATATCTTAATATGATTCATATGTACTTAGTAAGACGTTATAACGATAATCGTTATATATATCATTTTCGAGTTTCTTAATTTAATAGTCTCATTTTTATGTATATAACTCATTGTTAAAATACCTAATGAGATACATACTTATAATAAAATCATGTTAACTATATATATATAACCATATATATGTCATCGTATAGTTTTTACAAGTTTTAACGTTCGTGAATCACCGGTCAACTTGGGTGGTCATTTGTCTATATGAAACCTATTCCAATTAATCAAGTCTTAATAAGTTTGATTGCTTAACATGTTGAAAACACTTAATCATGTAAATATCAATTTTATTTAATATATATAAACATGGAAAAGTTCGGGTCACTACAATATGGACGGCGTTGGAGTCACCTATACTGAAGAGTATATTATCGAGAAATCTGCGCAAAGTCCAAGGGATGTGGATTTTAATTCAAATTACCCTGGTATCGAGGAAAGTGTCTGCACGCGTGACAAAATGGATATGTTGAAAGACCCAATGAAAATTCAAAATATAGCTGGGCTTGAACATAAATCTTCTATTGGGCCAGGTTATTCTAATGTTTCTAATGACCCCGAGATGGGCTTTGGCTTCTCAAATGGGCTGGGATTTGTTTCAGATGGAGATGAACGTGATATGGGTGATCCTAGCTTAAATAATAGCGATTGCGTCGATTTGCCTGACGTGATCTCTATCTCAACATCTACCGCGGTAGCCCGTTTTCGTGTTAAAGAGAGAAAAGTCCATCCATTGATCAAAAGTCATTTCATTAAACATATTTGGGGAAGGAGAAATATGAAGCGTAGCAGACGTCGGGATAATTTTCGATGGCATGAAAGATATTTTATCGAGAATGTAATGAAAGATTCGGAAGAGGACGATGATGAAGTTGCTTGTTGCTCATGTTGCTCTTCTTGCGCGTCCTCGGATTCGGAAACATAGTTTCTACATCTAGTCGCGGTGTGTCCCCTTAGTGGCCTCGAGCTAATGTGTTTCCTTTTGTTTCGAGTATTTGTTTATTGTGCGTTATTAATTGTGTGTTGGGATGTGATATCGAGTATTTGTTTGTTGTGCTCTTTTTTTAATTGTGTGTTGGGGTGTGGTCTTGTGTCTTGACTAGCTTCTTGCTAGTTTTGTTTCGTGTATTTCTATTTTTTTAATAAATTTTCTTGCCTTTCAAAAAAAAAAATCGGCTCATTCTATGTCCTCGCTTGGTTCGAAAATTTGGCAAGTTGTGGAGTGGATTTGTGCATACTCGCTTTGGAAGAATCGGAATTCGTTGGTGTTTCAAGGCAAAAGTTGCATCTCGGCGGTGATCCTTAATGACATTCAAGTTAAATCATTTGAGTGGATCTCGGCAAGGATCAAAGGCTCTAAAATCGATTGGCTTTGTTGGCTAGTAAATCCTTATATGTATTTTGGGTTGTAATTTGCTTGGGTTGCAATCTTTGCATCCTAGCTTTCTTTCGGTTTTGTAAGTTTCGTGTAATGGTGCTTCCATAAACTGTGGTTGTGCCTGCTTACTTTTTAATTATATATATATATATATATATATATATATATATATATATATATATATATATATATATATATATATATATATATTGATTTGCTTTTCAAAAAAAAAAAAAAAATTGCTCAAATTGAACTTGTGACCATTTTCAAGGGTTCCATAACAATACTCCGTGAGAATTGTTTAAGCTCGTCCATCGACATAAATATATACAAATTTGGAAAAGTAAAGTATGGTTTTCATCGTAACAAACAATTGCTTTATTTTTCTTTAGTTTATATTTTATATTTAGTAGAAAGGAAAGAAGTAAAGGGTGTGAAAGCAAAACAGTCCATAAACCAAAGGATAATAATAGAAAAAGGTAATAAAAAATGAGTAAAGCTTTTAAAAAGAATAAAAAGAAGATAAAAACAGCAAGCAATAGTAAAATCGAGGCGCATGCAAAGCCGTCATCATAGTGTCCCGTTCGTCTCCCGAAAACGATCCCATGCCTCTATTTATTCTTTTTGTCAACCAAAAGTGTCACTTTTAACTTTAATCCCCTTTTGTTGCCATCCGCCAAAACCACATAAAATTTGGTGGTCGGTTTATAAGGCTGTATTCGACGTGACATTTTAGTCATTTATTTTTAGTTACGACCTATGAAATGTACGTATGGAATACTAAACTATAATTAAAATTAAAATTTTGCCTTTGTTGTACAAAAATAACAACTCACGTTGTAATTTTTTTTCCTTTGAATATAATGTATAGCGTAAAGTAAAGGCTAGATTACACTCTTTCCGCCTCAGACAAAAAACATACAAGTATTGTACTTTTTGTTTACTTTATAGTTTTACTCTTACAATTTTTTTTTTGAATTTAATCTTATCCTAATATATTAAAGACATAATATAAATTAATCTTTTTAGTATTTTCTATTTATGAAAGTGGACAATTGATTTAAAACATTTCAAAATGGAATATTAGACCATTAATTAAGGACAGAGGGAGTATGATGGTGGACAAATTATCGCATGGAATTGGCTTACTATACCTCGAGGCAGAACTAGTTGAGATCTGGATACCTTGTTCGAGTTTTTGTTTGTTTGAGTGTTTGTGTGTGGTCTCGTCTTTTGGCCAGCTTCTTGCTAGTTTGCTTCTTTTAAATTTTTATAATAATAATTTTTGCTTGCCTTTCGAAAAAAAGTTGAGATCTGGATAACCTTGTCTAATTTAATTGAATGAACCTCTCTTAACAACAACAAAGCAGATTTATGGAAACGGGCTCTCGATCGGAATGACATTTTTTTCTTTCTTAAAGACAAGAAAGATTTTATTAATATAGTTATTGTACATGACATGAGATATACAAATTTACAAAAACAAGCAACACAATCTCTTAAAAACACCTATGGGCAAGATATGACTTGAAACAAGCTGGAAGGGCTAACGATTACAATGCTGAAATTTCAATGACAAAGTAACCATTAACCCGCCCATTTAGACATTTTGCTTTAGAGCTTTTGGAGATCAACTGAAAACTTGAAGATTCAAACGTTCATGATTTAGGTCCACACATGGCCGATTATCCAATTAATCTGCTTCGAATCAAACAAGCCGCACAAGCAGGTTAAACAACTCTAAATTCTTAGCCTATTCCACATCGATTTACACCTGGGCCATCAAAAGCACGATGAGAATTAAGCCAACCATTCCAATCGAAGCTTATTTTCTTCAATGTATTTAAGATCCAATCATAGCTTCCAGTTGGACTTTTTTGTCAAAATAGCGGCACCTTTTTTATTATTGTCGAACACGATTGTGTTTCTATTTTCCAAATAAAGTAGCGAGCAATCTAAATAACCGCTTGCCGTGTATTTGTAATAATAGGTTATGAGAAACAAAGGCCCGATCCTAAAAGAAAAAATTCCAATGAAAGTTTTGGGGGTATATCGAACTCCCACCATTTGAAGATTCGACTCCAAATATCTTTAGCAAAATTACACGAAAGGAGAGAATGGTATATAAGTTCAATGCTATCATTACATACATGGCAACAAATAGAGTCCGAGTCAATGCTCCTTTTATCTAGTTCAGTATGTACCGGAATTCGTTTTCTTCTTGCTCTCCAAATGAAAATGACAAATTTTAAGGGGACGAAATTTTTAGTTATTGACGATATATGACCTACTCAAAGCCTCCCATCTTGTACAATTGCAAATTACAAGTAGTATAAGGGTGTATTTGATAAACTTGAATGATTAACCACTAATTAGTTCTTTATTTGAATGATTCAAAAGTTCTAAATATAGCTAGTTTTGAATGACAATAACATGTTCGATAATAAATTTAAATAAAGAATGTAAACGATATCATATTACCTTATTAACCGTTTGACGCTCATAATGTCTGTTAGGGGATGTCAAAATTGACATTTCCGGGTTCTCAAATTATTTTATGACGGGCAAGTGTTAAATTTGTCACCCAATCAAATTTTGACGCCTCATTTTCACTTTGCTTATTTAATTTTTTCTCCAACTTTAATCATATTATACATCATGTCACCAAAAACCTTTTCACTATTTAACATTTATCATAATATAACTTCAAATTTTTACACTGCCAAGTTATTTTCACAACCTTTTCTCTAATTCTAAAAACAACAAATTTGACTCCATGTTATAGTCATTGTAACAAGTGGTCCATAATAACTAAAATAGCAAATAGTAACCTTAAGAGTTTCAAAAGTATTATTCCATTCGTGCCATTTTAATTGTCCATTGATCAAAAACATGCAATTTAAAAAATGTTTTTATCACAATGTGTTTTTTTATTTACAATTTTATCCTCACTCAATTAACTATAACTTCCTCTTAATTTTTTCTCAATAATTAAGAATTTAATTTTCTTACTTTCATGTTTCTTTATTGTAATAACCCGCATTTTTTCGTTAATTTATTTTAACGCCCGTCTTTTTTTTTAGATAATATCTTTCGTTATCTAAATTCGTACCTTCCGTAAATTAGCGTTTTTAATATTAACGTTATTTAATTATAACATCTCTCGTTTACTCTAGCGTATTTAAAAGAATTCGTGTGGTTAATTCACGCACCCGCTTTTAAACTCGAGGGACTAAAGTTGCCAAGTGGACAAACAAGTTGACTAGGTCAACTAGTCAACCCATCTCCCACCATTCATTCCATCCATCTTCCACCTCCCTCATTCTTCTTCCACCTCCCTCATTCTTCATACTTCCATCTTTTTCTCTCAAACCCAACATCAAAGAATCATCATCTAAATCCGATCTAGGAGGCTAACATCAAAACAAATTGTACTTTTGGAATCCACTCTTCATCCTCTACGTTTTGGTACAAATTTCATAGCTTGGGGTAAGCTTTTCAAAATCTCTAAATTTCATAAATTATACCTTTAAACTTAAAAGTGTGTTAGTTAGTGTCTATGGCTCGGGTCTAATATGAATATGTGATTGGTTTGCTCGATTTTATTGTTTTGAGTAACTAGCATGAACATTGAAATGGATGTGTTTAATCTTAAGTTTTGGTTGATTAAATGTTATTGTTATGTTAAAGTTCATGTATTAAATGTGTTACTAGCATCATTAGCTACATTTTGGTATCTAGGTTGACTTGGAAAAACTTCCTTAACATGATTAATGATTTTGTGATTTTTGGTTAGGGTTTAATAGACTTAATTACGAACTTTTGATGCATTGAATGCTTTGCAATGTTGTTGTTAAGTGTTTAGTTGCAATGTATGTTTAATTACCTTCGAAAAGGCATATCGTATGTGTAAATTGGATTCCCGAATCATGAAATGCATTTTATGAACTTGAAACTTTAATGATGAACTTTTAACGATCATTCGACGAGGTTTTGGTTATTGTAAATGATGATTTTGATTGATAATATGTGTTTAGTTGCATTCCTTGTTAAAATACCTTTACAACGATGTATGGTATGCGTTTTGAATGTTTTCGGTTCATAGTTTGGGTTTGAATGAAGTTTGGTTCGTGCACATAACAAATTTCAGCAACAGCATTTTTCCAGGTACAGGAGCGTCGCTTTTGTACTAAAAGCGCCGCTCCTGGTCAATTTTTTGTGGAGTTTTTCATCAGGAGCCAGGAACGCCACTTCTGGAGACAAGAGCGTCGCTTCTGTGTCCTCAAGAGCGCCGCACCTGGTCTTGGTGCGCCGCTCCTGTGCAGAGAAAGTCCCTGACCAAAATCACCTTGTGATTTCACAGTTTCACCCCCGCTTACTCGTAACTCTGATTAACATGAAACTTGACCAACATGCTTATATACGATTTCTCATCATGAAACAATAGTCGAAAACCCGACCCGATCTCGTTGACTTTGACTTTGACTAAGTTTGACTTTTAGTCAAACTTAACCAAAAACTTATGTGATCGTTCTAACTTGCTTTTATACTTATATCTTGCATGAAGCTTGACAATTTGATTCGCATGCTATATAATCGAGTCGTAACGAGACATAGGACTAATTGAACAATTTCGCCCGACCTTGTGTCGTAACCGGTAATTGATACAACTTATTTGTTTAGGTCAAGGCTAAACAACTTTCATGCACACGTTTACTTTGTAAAGTACCTTTATACTCGTGCACTCAAGGTGAGATCATAGTCCCACCTTTTAAACAACTTTTACTCTTTAAATCATGTGATGAGAAACATATACGTATTATACTTTTATGCTTTGAACACAAGTACGAAAACAAACATTCCACATGCGAGTTAGAACAAAAAGCCTCAATTCAATTATCATTAGTTACGCTTGTAGGGTGTAAACGTGAACTTATGTTGTGTGAATCCATACGGGCTTGACGCGCCCTCATTCGGACGGTTCGCTACCGTTAGCGGATGAAATATATTTTCGGGTATAGTGTAGGTTCTAACACTATGATAACGGGGTTCGTATAACAGTTAAATCTTGATAATTGGGTGCTCGCGAACGTACAACAACTTTGGAATGCAAACGATTTGGATAATCAACTCATACAAAATCTTGTGGTTCAAAAACAACGTTTACAAATACACCTGTGATTTCACCAAAGTTTTTCGTTGACAGTTTTCTATATGTTTCTCAGGTTCATACTTGGCTACTTGATACATGCTTCCGCACACTTTGATTACTTTCTTGGGGTCAAGCATACATGCATACGCTAGTTATAGCACATTTGGATTCAAACTTAATGTTTACATGCACACGCTATTGATAGCCTTCGTGATTTTCAACTTATATTATGTCGCAAGTTATTTCAATTATACTTATTAACTTTTGTAAACTTATACTTGTTGTCGAACAGTTTGGTTTACTTAAAACCTTGCAAGTCTTACACGTTTCAAATGAATGCGACATAATTTTGGTCAAACGCGTCTCATTTAGGGACTGTGACCACGTAACGAGACCTAAGTTGACGGCGTCGTCAATGGCGATTTTGTCGGGTCGTCACATTTATTGCAATTTCACTCTTTCATGAAAAAATAACTTAATTACATCACTCGTCTCTAATGTTTACTACAAATTTCACCCTAGACCCTATTTTTTGGCATGGTAGCCTCTAGTGTATTGGTTTCTTCACGATCCTCAAGTCTAACTGTCATTAACTCATTCTCATTAGTTAGTATCACACGAGGGTAAATTTTTCATTGTACGTTAAACAATTTGAAACCTAACCGCCTCATAATACATACACTTACATAAGTTTGAAACCTTCACCCAGACTTTTCAGATCCACGTATTATGTTCCATATCAAACAAACCTTAATATATACAATTTGATATGGATCATCCGGTGGATGAAAGACATAAACTATACGAACTGAGTATGCAAGTTTAGATACACTTTCTATGGATTAGCTATACTGTAATGTTTCATCAAGTACGTTCATGATTTTTATGTTATTTTTCAAGTTTTGATCAATTCACTCATCATTTACTAACAATTATATATATATATATATATATATATATATATATATATATATATATATATATATATATATATATATATATATATATATATATATATATATATTGATTACAGCTCAATACCCATTGTGTATACTCAACTTGAGCTTGCACACTTGCATATGCATTTTAACGGTTATATGTACTTAAAATGCATATTGTACAAACATATATAAAGAAACTCATCATTTAATTGATGTAGAACAAAGTACAAATGTAATAGATGGAACAATAA
Organism: Rutidosis leptorrhynchoides; assembly: GCF_046630445.1. Taxonomy (NCBI): domain Eukaryota; kingdom Viridiplantae; phylum Streptophyta; class Magnoliopsida; order Asterales; family Asteraceae; genus Rutidosis; species Rutidosis leptorrhynchoides. The sequence goes on from NC_092342.1 coordinate 319,083,758, forward strand.
AAAAAACACTTAATCAAAACACAATTTGTATTAACAAAAATTCGTAAACCGAATATATAATCAAAAACACACTACGTTTCGAAATTGGTTAACTATATAATATACGTCCATGGATTTCAAAGTCCTTGAAGTGTGAAGCATAGCTCGTCTACCGTATCACCAAAATTTAACCATCTCGTAAATCAATTTTGGATAATTGAAGGTGAATTGGATTTTAGGGATTAACGTTTTGTGATTGAAAAGTTGAATGTGAATCGGATTACAATGCTGGAAACTAATGGGTATATATGTTATACCAGAAAGAAACGCACAATGACTATTCTACACTTGTCTCAGTAACCAAATAAGTTAACGTTAGCTAGGTTTGAGGATCAATATGAAATCAAATGCATACATTAGAGGTTACCCTGACACCCTGCAAAATAAAACTCAAGGGTCCATGGTGAAGTTGTAGTAAACATCAAGGACCATTGGCGTAATTAAATTAAAAAAATATGGAAACATAGTGTAAAGGTTATCAAAGATAAAACGCTGAGACCCTATAAGGTGAAAGCACCTTGTCAAACACACCCACCAACTCCACGTTTCGTATCATCCCATAAAACAAACCGGGTAAAGCCATTAAAAAAAAACTTCTACTTTACTCTTCTCATCAATTAATTTTTTTTCATCATTAGGGTTTAATAAAAAATCCATTTTTTTTAATCTTTCCCAAAAACATCATCATATTTATCTGTAAATTTAACTTTTCTTCCTTTCATTTTCACAGTGTCAACAAAATCCAACATGTTTCAGAGATTAGGAACCATAACTTCAAAGATTCAGAATCAAAATCTTTGAACTGGGTCTTAATAATTTTAGTAGATAAAGAACATTATATCAAGGTTTTGAGTTATCATGGCAATGTCCTGCAAGGATGGTAAAGGTGCAATTATGGATAATGGGAAATATGTTAGATACACACCTGAGCAGGTCGAAGCCCTAGAAAGATTATATCATGAATGCCCAAAACCCACTTCAATTCGACGTCAGCAACTCATTCGTGAATGCCCCATTCTCTCCAACATTGAACCCAAACAGATCAAAGTTTGGTTTCAAAATCGAAGGTAAATTCTTGATTTTTTTTTCTTTTTTGGTTTCTCACATTTGTTTATACATAAATGTATTGATTGCATGTAAAGATTTATGGGTTGTATCTCAAGTTTGTTTTTTTATTAATGGGTTTTACATAAAGTTTAATTTTTTTTTTTTTTTTTTTTTTTTTTATATCAGTGGGGTGGGTTCACTGATTGCATGGTTTTTACTAAAAGTTTGTGTTTTGAAAAATGGGTTTTGTTCACCGATTACAAATAATTATGGGTTTAACATAAAGTTTTGGTTCAATTTACTACTTTTAAAGATTTACTGTTTTGCATAAAGTTTGTTTTTTTTTGTTTTTTTTTGTTTTTTTTGTTTTTTTTGCATAATGACTTTTATTAACTGCATGCAAAGATCTTCTGGTTTAACAATAAGTTTGTTTTATAATAAACAGATGCAGAGAAAAACAGAGGAATGAAGCTTCACGTTTACAATCTGTGAACCGAAAATTAACTGCCATGAATAAGCTTTTAATGGAAGAAAATGATAGGTTGCAGAAACAAGTGTCACATCTGGTGTATGAAAATGGATGTTTTCGTCAACATACACAAAATGTAAGACTTTATTTGGTTCTATAATTGTGATTATCTTTCCAAAATTGTTAAATTGGTGATGTTAAAGTTTATTGTTTTTTAGGTGACTGTTGCTAGTAAAGATACTAGTTGTGAATCTGTGGTGACTAGTGGTGGTCAACGCCATTTAAGTCCACAGCATCCTCCAAGGGATGCTAGTCCTGCTGGGTTAGTTTTTTTGTTTAAATCATTTTGTTACAATGGTGAAGTTTTCTTAATATTATAGTGATTATTGATTAAGTTTTGTTATTTAAATTTATTTATGTTTTATGGTTTGCAGACTTTTGTCCATTGCAGAGGAAACTTTAACAGAGTTTCTTTCGAAGGCTACTGGAACCGCTGTTGAGTGGGTCCAGATGCCCGGAATGAAGGTATATTACGTAGTACTAATTACTAAGACATTCGTATTTGAATGATTTAACATATAGATTTATTCATTTAAACTTTATTAGTAATAAGTTAATTAGTACTCCGTATTTAGTAATAGTTAGTATATTAGGTAATCAGTATTATTATAGAGATTGACATGTAAATCAGTAGATATAATACGGAAAATGCGCAAAGGACAAAAGAATGATGTGTTGGGCCATAGATTTAGAACGATGCATGCGGCTTTAAAATCTGCCGAATGGTATAAAACATGATTTAGTAAACAAATGGAGTTCATAATGTGGTGATTTAAAATGAAACAATGTTATGTAATTGTGGAGGTTTCTGTTATGGCGGTTCGAAGTTATGAACTGACTTTATTTGACATTTATTTATTGTAGCCTGGTCCGGATTCCATTGGAATCGTTGCTATTTCTCATGGTTGTACTGGCGTGGCAGCACGAGCGTGCGGCTTGGTCGGTCTCGAACCTACACGCGTAAGTAATGTACCCAATATCAAATGCTATGTTGCTACATAAATACCAAATGCTAATATAATCTTTATGGATTGAAAGACATAGATTTTCTCCTAATTTGTAACAATTGTTTGCATTTGTACTCATGTAAAAATCTTAAAAATTTAAAATCATATGCAATTTCAACTCTGAATAATTCAACAGTGATTGCTAAACCGTTTAGTCTGACACTATTTATACTATCAACTAACGTTTTGGGTTTCAAAATATTGTCTCAGGTTGCTGAAATCCTCAAGGATCGCTCCACGTGGTTTCGTGACTGCCGAACCGTAGATGTCCTCGACATGCTACCCACTGCTAATGGTGGAACCATTGAACTTTTATACATGCAGGTGAACAACACTTGAAACCTGTCTTCCTTTTAATTAATTAGTTAATTAATACATTATTTAACTTGATTTTATCTAATTTTGAATTCATATGATGTTCTAGCTTTATGCTCCTACAACTTTGGCTGCGGCTCGTGACTTCTGGTTGTTGCGTTATACTTCCGTTACCGAAGATGGCAGTCTAGTGGTTAGTTTCAACCCTTTCACAATTTTTTCAAATTTTTTAAAATGCAGATTTGGCATTTTTTTTGAGTTGTCTTATTGTATTGTATCAAGGTATGTGAAAGATCACTAACCAACACCCAAAACGGTCCAAGCATACCGTCAGTACCAAATTTTGTTCGAGCAGAAATGCTGCCTAGTGGGTACCTTATTAGACCTTGTGAAGGAGGAGGGTCAATCATACACATTGTTGATCATATGAATTTAGAGGTATTATTTCGTAATATTTTCGTGTACATATGTGTACCTTATGATGATATGAGTTTCTAAATGTGTATCATGAAAATAGGCATGGAATGTTCCAGAAGTCTTGCGCCCTTTGTATGAATCGTCAACCATACTTGCTCAAAAAACAACTATGATGGTAAACAACAATCGTTTTCTTCTTCTTCTTTTTTTTTTTTTTTTTTTTTTTTTTTTTTTTTTTGAATTTTAACAAGGGATAGAAGATTTTAAGATTAACTATATATAAACAGGCGTTACGCCAATTGAGGCAAATCACTCAGGAGGTTTCTCAGGCCAGTACACCTAATTGGGGCCGAAGACCTGCAGCTTTAAGAGCGCTTAGTCAGAGGTTAAGCAGGTAACTAAATCACCTTTTCGAATTTTTGATTTGTATCGAGTAGACGCAGTTAAAACAAACATGTTCGAGTCAAAAAGGATATTTTTTTCCCGACAGAACATGCGAATTATGGTTTCTCTAAATTTAATTTTCTATTTTTAAGGTTTTCGCTTGTCCTTTTCACATGTTAGATAAAATATCACAATGAAGTAACCATTTATAAGTAAGTATTTAAAACTTTCATTTCTAGTTTCAAGAATCGTTACTTGTGCTTATCCAGCCATTTTTTGTTCTTTTTATCAGGGGTTTTAATGAGGCCGTGAGCGGGTTTACTGACGAGGGATGGTCAATGTTGACTAACGACGGAATCGATGATGTCACGATTGTTGTAAACTCTTCTCCTGAAAAGCTTATGGGATTGAATCTTTCTTTCTCAAATGGATACCCATCTGTTAACACTGCTGTCATGTGTGCAAAAGCTTCGATGCTTTTACAGGTTAGCAAAACCAAGATAAACTGAATCATAAATTTTAAAAGATTGCTTTTTTATAACATTTTTTTAAGAGTTTTATTGTATCTTCTAGAATGTTCCTCCGGCCCTCTTGCTTAGGTTTTTGAGGGAACACCGTTCAGAATGGGCCGACAACAACACGGATCCCTACTTGGCTGCCGCAATTAAGATTGGTCCGTGTAGCTTACCGGGGTCTCGAGCCACTGGCGGTCAAGTTATTCTTCCCCTTGCTCATACCATTGAGCACGATGAGGTAGGTTGACTTTTTTTATTTGACGAAAAAATGAAATATATATATATATATATATATATATATATATATATATATATATATATATATATATATAGGGGCAGGATCAATGGGGAAGTAACCAAGCGGGGGGAAGCAAATTTTTTTTTTCCGTTTTTTTTGAATTTTTTTTTCCAGCATCAAGATCACACGAAAATATTAACATTTAGAAGAGACACTTCGTGATGAATGTTATTATTTAGGCGGGAAAACGGTCGACAAAAATAACATTCAAGATAATATTGTTCGTGAAGAATATGAACGTTTTTTTTCTTCATGTTTTGTGAAGTAAAAATTTAGCCCGATTTAGGGTTTAGGGTTTGGTGTTTTGGGTTTATGGAATAACTTAAACCCTAAACCCTAAACTCTAAACCGTTCGTGTTAAAAACTTAATCTAAATCCTAAATCTAAACCCTAAATCTAAACCCTAATATCTAAACCCCAATATCTAAACCCCAATAGCTAAAATCTCAAAATACGCTCGAAAAACACGATAATTGTTATATATTACTTCTTCGAGCGTTTTCCCGCCAAAATAAAAACATTTATCACAAAGTGTCTCTACTAAATGTTCATATTTTCATCTCATCTATAATGTTCGTGAACAAAGTTTTTTCAAAAAACGAAAAAAAAAAAGTTTTTGCTTCCCCCGATTGGTTACTTCCCTCTTGATCCTACCACTATATATATATATATATATATATATATATATATATATATATATATATATATATATATATATATATATATATATATATATATATATTACAAGAAACACATTTAAATGGAATAATTCGTGTGAAGTATTAATTTTTTTGTGATGTATAGCTTTTGGAGGTGATCAAGCTTGAGGGTGTCGTGCATAATCTTAATGATGCGATAATGGGACAAGACATGTTTCTCCTACAAGTATAAATCATTTCGTTTTACTTTCTATTTGACATGTTTCAATACAAAATCGTAACTTTATGCTCATTTTTATCTAATACATTTTTAAATAGCTAATACATTTTTTTATAAAAAAATAGCTATGTAGCGGAATGGATGAAAATGCCGTCGGTATGTGCTCGGAACTTATATTTGCTCCCATCGATGCTTCTTTTGCCGATGACGCACCTCTTTTACCTTCCGGTTTTCGCATCATTCCTCTTGATTCGGGCAAGGTTAGTAGTTATAGATCGTCAAATTGTGATTTTTATACTTATTTAAGCTTTTTTTTTACAATTTATATTATGTAAATGCTATAGGGGGATTCAAGCCCGAACCGTACCCTCGATCTTGCGTCCGCACTTGAAGTTAGAGGGTCGGGGAACAAAGTATCTGGTGATCGAAACGTTGGTGTTGGTAGTGCAAGGTCGGTGATGACAATTGCTTTTGAGTTTGCGTTCGAGAGCCACATGCAAGAAAGTGTAGCTTCTATGGTCCGTCAATATGTCCGTAACATTATATCGTCAGTTCAAAGGGTAGCATCGGCATTATCTCCGTCTTTAAACGGAGGTATTCAAGCACCGTTGGGTGGTACTCCTGAAGCACATACTCTAGCTCGATGGATCTCTCGTAGTTACAGGTAACTATTTATCTTTCTATTTTTAGCAAGTAACATGCTAAATCTGCTTGTGATGACTATGTTACTACATATGAACTATGTAATAAGTTAATGCACTTAAATAACCTTCAAGTTATACTCTGTTTGTATTTTACATAAGCCAAATTGACCTATGAGACACGTTGTTGTAAAAGTCGGCCGACGCGTCAGTTTGAGGACTAATCCGTCCCGTTTAGCCCAAAAGCGCCTAGAAAGTCGGTCAACGCTAAACTTTCGGGTCAAAGTTGGGCTTTTCAGTTAAAGTCAAAATTGGTCAAAATTTTAATATATTATAAAATTAAATTTTGTGCAATATATCTATATTTGATATATTTTCATGTAGCATATACATGTTTTATTTGTTTATTACTGAAAGTCAATGTTGGTCAACGCCCGACTCGTCCCTTCAAGGCCTCGCCGACTCGTCCCCGAATCGCATCTTTTACAACCATGATGAGACATAATCACCCCCTCTAAATCTTTTAATCTGAATTTTGAATCCAGTGTACTTTAGTGACTTGTATATTGTCGGCCCTTTAAACAGGAGCTACTTGGGTGTGGAGCTACTTAAATCCGCAGGTGAATCAAGTGAATCGATTCTTAAATCTATGTGGCACTACTCGGATGCCATCATGTGCTGCTCAATGAAGGTTAGTAATTACCGAGCCGCCTTTTCATTTGTTATCTAATTCTTGTTAAAATTGTGTACACTACTAAACTATTAAAAATGGGTTAATGCAGGCGATGCCAGTATTTACGTTTGCAAATCAGGCGGGCCTTGATATGCTTGAGACGACTCTAGTGGCGCTTCAAGACATAAGTTTAGAGAAAATTCTCGATGAAAACGGGAAAAGAAGTTTTTGCGCCGAGTTTTCAGAGATAATGCAGCGGGGTTTTGCGTGTCTTGAAGGTGGTATGTGTTTATCGAGTATGGGAAGATCGGTTTGTTATGAAAAAGCTGTGGTGTGGAAGGTGCTGAATGAAGAAGACAATGCTTATTGTATTTGCTTTATGTTTATTAACTGGTCGTTTGTTTGACTCTGAATGGGTCGGATTAGTAGATGGTGTTGGTTTTAGACTTTTAGCTGTTTTCATGTTATTTTTTGTTATGAAGTAGAAGTATGGTGATTATTCGGATACTGATGTTTAAACTTTTAGCTATACTTATCAAATCAAATCCGAGACCGGTATGTTTTGACTGATCATTAGTTCTTTTAATTGAAGCTGGAAAATGTATCACTTTGTATGTTTGATACTTCAGTATATGATGCTTCACATTGCTTTAAATTATAGCATAACGAGTCAGCTGTATCGAACTATTTTAGTGTAGTTATATGTTAAAGTTCAACGTTTTAACTTTTTGCGCCCCTTGAAAAAAAACTCCTTGATCTGTCACCGGACTACCAACAACAAAATGTATTAATATTAATAAGATAGTCTATTGGTTGGCGTTCTAATATTATCACAAGAGGTCTGAGGTTTGAATCTCATATCAGCACATCTTAGGGTAGACATAGAAAGGGTCGGAAACGGTCGCAGATAACAAGGTTAGACGCTTACATTTGAGTAAATTTACTTACGTTTCCCGGATAACCTGAACAGTAAACAGTGAAAAGCTCATTAGAAAATCCAGTGAAAACACACACCAGCAATAAAAATGCTGCAACAGTAACTTGCTCATCAAGCTCAGACTTTTGTCAAGTTGAAGGGTCTTCAAACATGATGTCATTATGTATAATATTGACAAAACGTTGACACCTCGACATTTTGACTTGAGAACTTTTGCCTTTGTTACCAGGCCAATAATATAATAATAATAATAATAAAACTCGATAATAGCATGTTTAAATTTGTTTCACTTTGGGTGGACAACATAGCATAAAAAAACCTTTGTGGCCAAGGAGGTTCACCGTGTACGGCTCCAAGCTGCAAAGCGTGTTGAGATAAGTGTGCTCACAAAGCGAGTTGGAATCTCGAACCCAAAGGGGGAAAAATATAAAAATAGAGAGTCGTAGTTCATATCTGCGCCAAGGTTTCAAATGAAAAGGATATAGGATTTTGATCTAAAAACCGTCTTTTAACCAATGTTTAGGAAATTCTGTTTTGGAGAATTGAAGACCATTATAGCTACACCTTAGATAAATTTCTCTATTCAAATCTTAGAAATCCTCATGCTCGTTCCAAGTTCGAAGTACCAATTGTACAAATAATAATCCACTTCGTTACATGATTTCTTTTTCATATAGATAGATATAGGATCTATGTGGCAATTACTTAAAAGTACATTTTGTGCTACAGGCCTTCCTATCTGATAGAAAAGGATCCCATGATCCTGGACCGATCTTACCTGGGATCGCAAAACCCAAATTTGTCTATGAAGAGCGGATCTAATTGTATTAGTATCTATAATTGATTTCTTCTATGTAATGCTAATCGATAGGGCCTCATTGGTAATTGCTACAAGATCTCGTGCATCGGAACCCATATATGTATATGTATGTATATATAGTGGTAGGATTAACAGGGAAGTAACCAGGGAAGCGGGGGGAAGCAAAAACTTTTTTTTTTTTTTTAAAAACTTTGTTCACGAACATTATAGATGAGATGAAAATATGAACATTTAGTAGAGACACTTTGTGATAAATGTTTTTATTTTGGCGGGAAAACGCTCGAAGAAATAATATATAACAATTACCGTGTTTTTCGAGCGTATTTTGAGGTTTTAGCTATTGGGGTTTAGATATTAGGGTTTAGATATTAGGGTTTAGAAATTTAGGGTTTAGGGTTTAGATTTAGGATTTAGATTGAGTTTTTAACACGAACGGTTTAGAGTTTAGGGTTTAGGGTTTGGTGTTTTGGGTTTATGGAATAAACCCTAAACCCTAAACTCTAAATCGGGCTAAATTTTACTTCACAAAACATGAAGAAAAAAAAACGTTCATATTCTTCACGAACAATATTATCTTGAATGTTATTTTTGTCGATCGTTTTCCCGCCTAAATAATAACATTCATTACGAAGTGTCTCTTCTAAATGTTCATATTTTCGATCTTGATGCCGGAAAAAAAAAATTCAAAAAAACGAAAAAAAAAAAAAATTTTGCTTCCCCCCGATTGGTTACTTCCCCATTGATCCTGCCCCTATATATATATATATATATATTTTTTTTTTGGGTGACGGTGGAACCCCAACTACGAAGCAGGCACATTGGCCCCAACACAGCGGGTAAACCCCCGGGTAAACCGCAAGCCGACCCTCACGGTTACCAGGTAAAGCATCCTCAAGTGAGCTTCCTTTTTGAACGAGATGACAGTGCCAAGAATCGAACCCGGGTGGCTCCCTTCACTGGAAGTGTCGGTGGCCATCCAGGCTATGCCTGGATGGTTAAACTATATATATATATATATAGTGCTGTAATGGGGTAGTAAAGTGTAGAACTGTATGTAATGGATTTGTTGTAGTTGATATGTTTTGATTTACTTGACTTTAAAGAATAATGTGTGAATTTAGATGAATCATTGTCATGATCTAAAATAAGTAAATTACTTACTACACAGTTACTAGAAAGCAAAAACTATGAACATTAATTTAGAAATCAATATGAAGAACCAATAAAGAAATTTAGAATAAATTTTTTTAGGGAAGTCACATTCAAATAAACACTCTAAGATCATACTTAAGTGAAATAAAACTTGTAAAGTAGAACCAAAATGAAAAACATAAAAGCTTGGTGATAAATTGAGACAGTCTTCTTCTCCATTATGGAAGCAGATGCAGGGTTGTACATAAAAGCCATTGATATATAATCTTCTTTGCTTTTGGAAATTGGCCTCCCCATTACATGTTTATATTTTCCCTCACTCCATTTCTGTTGTCATTAACATCAAAAAACACTTCTGTTAAAATTGTGGTCATGAAGGTTCACCCGCGATAACTCCGGACTTTCTGTAAAGCGAGTAGTCGCCATGGGATTTGTCGGTTCGCAAAGTGAGTCGGATACCCAGGTATAAAAAAGTAAGGCTGCAAACGAGTCAAGCTTATAGCTCGATTGACTTAAAGTTTAACGAGTTTCAATCCGAGTACAAATAAAAGTTCACGGATTGATCAAGCTTGAGTTTATAAGCACAAAACTCGAATCTTATAGAGACTCTCATGTCATACATAAGTACGCAAATGCACATTTAAGTATCATAGGGTGTCTTGGGTCTGTTTAAGTAGAGACTCTCATGTCATATATTAAGTTCCATTTCATTTGCCTCTTAATGGGAAGGGGTGTTTGATTCGATATCTCCGAAAAACTGACAATTTTCATATTAAGTAGCAGATTAAGATTAAGTGATAAAGAAACATCAAGCTTACTTACTGAATTAAATTTAAGAGCTGATTAAGTGGAAAGTAAACAAGCATGAATCATGTATACTTTTAACTAGAGCTAAATATTATTTCTTTATATCAAAGATGGTTTTTCCTGTTCAGGCAATATAAGTCTTTGTGCTTTTACCTGCAGCTGGTCACCTATAGTGATGATCAATGCATCCTTGTCGGGACAAAACGACACCCAACCCTTCTTTGAATAAACATGAAACTCGGATGATCCATCACATACATGAACAGATAGCGTGTGAGAATGTTCCGATCCCCTTATCAACATCCGGATCATATCATATCTCAAAGAACTCATATAGTTACTATCATTTACAATTGCATTCAAATTCTGATGGTGCTTATATATGTAACAAACCGATCCATCAACTTGTTTCCCTTTCACTTTATCATCATAATCATCAAATCTTGATTTTCTTATCGTCTTCTCGAGCATATATTTCAACATAACTTCGCATATCTTTTCAATTTCATAAGCAAGAATCTCAATGCTATCACTGTAATAAATTATATACTTTTGAAAGGCGTATAAAACTTAAGCAAAAAATCAAAAATACCATTCATGAATAAAAATCCTGATTCATATCCAAATCCAATATAAAATATGGTTATTTAAAAAGGGATTTTTTTTTTTTTTTTTAACATTCGTTAACGCATAAGAGTGTTGTATAATTTAATAACCGTTACTTCAAAGTTAATATATACTCCATAACTGTTATGCACAACTGTTTTAGCATGTTAAAGACAGCCCTTAATATTGATTCGTAAAAATTTTAAAAAGTAGTTACAAACAAATTACCTGAAATTTGAAAATGGAATATCAAGAGGTAAAATTCCCTCCAATTTGGATCTAAACGAATCGTCTTTATACCAAAAAAACTCTTCACTTTTTTCGTTTTCTTCACCTTCAACAAAACCGTACATCCTATCACCAGATCTCGACATAACCGCCTTCTTCTCTTTCGATATCTCGAATAATTTGGCGCCATAATTCGCCACATTACTAACAATTTGATTTGAAATTCCGTGATTAACAAGCTCAAAACAACCGGTTTCCGCAATCGTATCAAAAATGTAATCAGTATTATTCTGATCATGAAATGAGTCTAGTAATTCGTAATCAAGTTTTGGAAGGTAATTGATCTTTGACTTTTGTTGACGATCCGGTAAGACGAGATCAGGTACTCGAAGAGACTGGTGGAGAAATTGTGTGAGGATTTCGTCGTTAGCGACGGATGATTTACGGCCGGATGCCACCGGAGACGGCGGAGGAGCTCGGAAGGATTCCGGCCAGTTTGCCATTATAGGAATTTATCGAAGTTTGTATTGTTAATCATATGAATTAAGTACTACTAGCACTTGTTAATTGATACGAAAATGTGTTTTTATTTAACTATTTTATATTAATTAATAATATTTTGCACTTTTTGACTGTAAAGAGACTTTGTGATGAAGTATTAATGATGGTGTTTTCTTTGCTTTACTTTTCCGGCGATATTTTTGACCGGAGAGTGGTCCCGTTTTGGCTACCTAGAGGAATTGAGGAGTATTTTAGGTTGGGCTAAATTTGTATGATTGGGCTTTCATAGTACGTTGCCCTTTAAATCATTAGTTTTAAAGCCCATACGCTAAAGCTTGTATAGGCCCATATAAAAAACCTGTTACCATAGGGAGAAATAACTTGGGACTATCAAAAAAAAAAGGCCATTTTTCAAAAAAAATTTGAGTGAGAGCTCAAATTTTTTTTTTTTTTTGTCAATTTACCTTCGCAAGGAGCAAGGTGCCATGCGACCTTGGTTCCACCTGGGAGAAAGGAGCATGGTACCTTGCGACCTTGGTTCCACCTGTGAGCAAGGAGCAAGGTACCTTGCGACCTTGGTTCCACCTGTGCGCAGGGAGCAAGACACCTTGCTCCCATGTGGAAGCAAAGACGCAAGGTGCCTCTTGCTCTCTTGCTTCCACCTGGGAGCAAGGTGCATTGCTCATTGCTCCTTGCTCCCAGGTGGAAGCAAGTGAGCAAGCGGCACCTTGCGTCATTGCTTCCACCTGCGAGCAAGGAGCAAGGCACCTTGCTCCCAAGTGAAACCAAGGTCACAAGGTCGCAAGGCGCAAAGGAGCAAGGTTGCGAGGGCAAATTGACATATTTTTTTGGCTCTCACGCAAAAAAAGTCAAAAAATGGGCTTTTTGGTGATAATCCCGTACATGAGATTATCACCAAAAAAGCCATTTTTTGAACTTTTTTGCGTGAGAGCCCAATTATTCTTTTTTTTTTCTCCCAATTTTCCCTCGCAAGGAGCAAGGCACCTTGCTCCCTTGCGCTTTGCGTCTTTGCGACCTTGGTTCCACCTGGGAGCAGAGGCGAAACTAGGATTTTTTTCACCGGGGGAAAAAAAAAAATTTAACCGTAGCAATTTTTTTGGACAAAATTTGAAGATTTTTGGGCAAAAGTTGGAGAATTTGGGGCAAAATTTGAAGGTTTTGGGGCAAAATATGTAGGTTTGGGGGCAAAAAAAAATCCACCGGGGGCAAAATCGAAAAACCCAAAATTTTTACACTGAAAAAAAAAATCCACCGGGCCCCCCCCCCCAATACCATCTTCGCCCCTGCCTGGGAGCAAGGTGTAGGTGGAAGCAAGGTCGTAAGAGGCACCTTGCGTCCTTGCTTCCACCTGGGAGTAAGGAGCAAGGGTAAGGAGCAAGACACCTTGCTCCCAGGTGAAACCATGGTTGCAAGGACGCAAGGTGCAAGTGAGCAAGTCATCATACTCCATGCGAGGGCAAATTGACAAATTTTTTTTTTTTTTTTTTTTTTTTTTTTTTTTTATAGCTCTCACGCAAAAATGTCAAAAAATGAGTTTTTTTGGTGATAATTCCAAAGTACACTAGTATATTTTACATAGATTTTTTAGACTATATCTTTATTTAATTTCTAAACGTAATATTTAAGAATGTGATTTAAGAATGTGTTACCATTTCACGTGGCCTAAGTATGAAATTGGGTGTACGTCCTAGTGAATTTTTGAATCTTCTCCAGTTTTATTTTTTTTTTATTTTTTTTTTTTTTTTTTAAGCGAGGAAACCCTCCTATAAACGAGCACATTGGCTCCTCCATAGAAGGTAAAATCCCGGGTAATCAAGCCCCCCGAGCGCGACAAAGTGTTGTTTGAATTACTATTGCTAACATGCATAACAGATATCAGAAATAACATACCTAACAAATGCTTACTAAGGAGTATTAATTTTATAGTGACCACTATTTAATTGAGATATTCATCTATCATAATAATATGTATTCGTACTTTAGCCCTAACTACTTCGTTGATCTATACGTTTTAATTATTTTGATATCAACAACGGCTCTTCGTGCAAAGTAAGTTAGTGTTTGAGATTTCTTATTTCTATATTTCTATAGCATACAATAAAGCAAAAGAAATACTCTTGTAAAATTTGCTTATCGGCTTGATTTTTAAGATAATGAACACTTAAAAATAAGCATCGTTATTAAGATTAAGAAAGTAAATAATTTGGTAATAAGTAATTCCAAACTTTACTTAGCTAAATAATTTTGCACCCTCAAAATTTTGATTAGTTATACATTTTATTTATATAACATGGACCAAGGTTGCAAAATTCGCTATTCGAGGATTAATCGGTCGGGACTTTTGAAGGATTAATCGGTAATTCGGGGATTAATCAGGGATTAATCAGATTGTACTGTATACAATTAAATATTAAATTTCAGAAATTATATGTGTAAATATAGGAAAAAAAACCATCAATATAAAAATAAACTTTAACATAATTGTCTAAAATTTCTCATATTGCTCAAAAACTATAAAGTTCTAGTGTAAATTCATGTTAAAATGTTAATAATATTTTACTTTGACCGACTTTGATTACCAAATTCGTTTTTGACCCATTAATTGACGTTGGCCGTTTAATTAAACGGAATTTTGAAAATCGGAACGGATTGCACTTAAAATGATTAATCGGAGATTAATCGGCGAGTAATCGGGTTTTTTACAACACTGACAGGGACCACTAAAAGAGTTCCTCTCATCCGATCATATCCTTTTCACGTGTCAAAAACGTTTTATCGAACAACTGTCATAGGACAAACTCTGCGTGTAGTCAGCCTTGAAAGCACCTCTTCCCCTGAACAACTGTCAAAAGACAACCTCAGACAGCGGTCTCTACATGACTACATAACCAACTGCAAAGTAAATTGCATTATGAAATCCCAATTTAAGACTCAAACTCGAGATCGTAGGATAAAGAAGCGCGGTAACCACTTAGCAAAATTAAAGTGGTTAGAAAGTAAATAATTTGTCCTTTCAATAATATGTAACAATTTTTTAACTTGAGCAATGAGATTATAAAGAGTTTCTACCCGTTTAGGAAATTTTCAAGTTCGGACCACTGTTGGTAATGAAATGTAGATGATAAGAACGAGCAACGCGTGTTTATGTACGATCTCAACCATGCTTTCAATTTCCACCCATTTGTGATTTGACTTCATGGATAACCAGTGACCCATTACGTACCTCGTCTAACCACCCACATTATATATTTTATTTATACATATTTATTTAATTCATTCATTGCAAACTTATACTCGTATATATTATGATTCTGATGATGGATATATAGTATATAACTATATATTATACAGCATCCCTGAAAAATATATTAAACTGTTAAAAAAAAGATTTTTATACACTTTAACGATAACTCTTTAGTTCAAATTGTTTTTCAATAAAAATTAAAAAGATTTCTCTACACTTGTGTTATTTAAATAAAAATGAAGGTAAATAATATGGCTATGATCATGTAGTACTCCATCGTGGATCATAAGCTCTAGAATATAAATTTGTGAATTGCTATAAGGACAATATATCTAATATATCTACTAGTAGAGTTCATTATACAAATAAGAAAAGTCAAAATTGGAAATCATGAATAAAATAAGTCTAGACATAGATACACCCGACAAAGGTTATTATAAAAGAAACAGCCGACAATGGTTATTATAATAAGTTAAAAATGTTATTTTCAATATATTGTAGATAAGGAGTAGATATATGCATGATAGATCGACAATTATCGCAGAATTTGGTAAGATAATTCATTAGAAGGTAGTAATCATATTTTTATGTTGTCTTTAATTTGATTATTATGTCTTTACTCGTACTAAACTTGGTGCGTGGTTTAATAATCGATTTATTTATCCAATTCTAAAATTCTTCATATCATAACTAACTGATTATAATTAAAATTTGAACATTATCCTAATATAGTAATTCCAAAATTTCCCTACTAACCCTCTTGAACTACTGTTTGCTTTGTAGTAAGTTACCTTTTTACATTATCTTTTTAGGGTATTTTTTTTACTAAATGTGACCACCGGTCCAAATCCACTTGGACGAATACATCATTCATTGATTTTATAGTGAGGTTTTGACCTCTATATGATACGTTTTGTAAACATTGCATTCTTTTGAAAAGGCACACCATAAATGAATATATAAATCTAAGGTTTTCGACGTCTGTTGATTTCTACGTATAGACAATCATCGTATATAATAGTATACCATAATACATCTGTTGACAATGCAGTCAAAATAAGATACATGGTGATGATTTTGTGAATGCAAAGTTTTCTCGAATAAAGCATGTATGACTCCATGCACATATCTTGTATAACGTATAAGCAAACAGCGGAAGACTTCTAGGAACCTGAGAATAAACATGCTAACAAGTGTCAACACAAAGGTTGGTGAGTTCATAGTTTTAATGTTTCGTATAATATGTATATAAAGGTAGATCACAAGATTTCAGTTGTTTAATCCAGAAACGTTTATCAAAATATTCTACAAGATTGAGCACCCTGGTAACTAAGCTTTAACGTTATAATAAGTACCCCTGTTTTAACATACATGCAACCAACATGTACAATACACGCAATCCAACGTGTACTAAACTCAAACAGTATACGTCTGTTTTATAGTTCAGGCCAGGGTTTTTATACCTGGAACAGACGGGGATGTTAAGCCCTATGGATCCATATATAACTACTCGCGCCCACCAGTTCTTATAACCGGTAGTTACTAGTTACCAAAGCTAAGGGATTTTCGGTTCAAACTCGGTGTAGAATTTAGTATGTACTTGTATCCATTGCGTTTAAAATAAAGTGCATGTATTCTCAGTCCAAAAATATAAATTGCAAAAGCATTTAAAAAAGGGAGCAAATGAAACTCACCTTAGCAGCACATAAAGTCGTTCACCGAAATGTGACCGAAACTCGGAATACCAAATAATCGTAGATCTCAACCTAGAGAACATATGTTGGTCAATAAATGTCTATCAAGCTAGGTCAGGTCATAGTGTATCACAATCCTAATGCTCGAGATCGACATACATAAGTTATCAAAAGTCATTTAAAAAAGTCAACCTGACTCAATAGTGACTTTTAAAATCTATACTATAGTTTGAATGATCATGACAATCGAAAATAGTTTAACATTTCACATGGTTTCCCAATACTTGTATAATTAGACTGTAGTTTTATAAAGCTTTAAAATATGATAAAACAGTCAACTTGACCATTGTCCAACAGAACAAGACATGCCTTATTTAAGAATTCATTTACTCGGCCGGTAACATTTAAAAATCCACTTCATCAATCTTATAAACAAGTAGTTTAAATATTAATTGCAGATTCAAAAGCAATTCCAATTAACGTCAATCATAATTCAGTTGACCATAACTTTTAATTCGTCCATCGAAATTACGCGATTTCTAAATGAAAAGTTATTGATTTTTCGCCAGCTTTCTAATAACATGCATATCATATACCTTATATCAGTTGTATATGTATTAAATTCGTGATTCATCATAAATTATCTAACGACGAGAATTAGCATACAAATATGCATAAACATATATACTCGAGCACTAGTCATGGATACACTATTAATTTATAAAAGGTAAAATATAAATGCTTACTTATCAATATTGTGATTCAATATTGTAGGAAAGTACGTGGACGCAACGGAGATGATAAACACTAGGTTTGCCTCACGAGTTATACCCCCGAACAATACCCATAACCTCCATAGTTATAATCCATAATTTCCTTAGCTCTATCTCGCTTGAAAACCCGTTTTGTAAACACTTGGGCTGAACCTCGTCGTAGTATTTTAGGTATAAATACTAATAATAATAATACTAATACTTCTAATAATACTAATATTATTAATCTTATTAATAATAATAATAATAATAATAATAATAATAATAATAATAATAATAATAATAATAATAATAATAATAATAATAATAATAATATTATTATTAATAATAATGTAGAGAGAACGAGGGAAGAGAAATGAATGCACAAACTGGCTGAATTCGATCGTGATTTATAGATGTTTGCTGAACCTGGTCCCCATGCGATCGCATGGGTTCCCAGGCCTACAGCCATGCGATCGCATGGCCTCTGAATTCAGCTCACATGATTTTTGTTATTTTCCTCGTCGACATATTATTTAATTATATATAATATATATAATTTATATTAATTAATTATATATTATATTATATTCTCGTGCATAGCTGACTTGTAAATTTAGCTCCGTTGTCTTGTACGTTGACGCTAGACTTATGTCCCGGATTTCGGTTTTTCGAACGTTACTTCGTACGCTTAGAAAACTAGCACGTTACGTTATGCGACGTGTACCTTTATTAATAATTCGACCCAATCATCGATAGACTATATTACTTAAAGTGTAATCTTTACATTTGAGTGTTGTGGTCATTTCCTTCTATAAATCAACGTCTCGTTATTTATTAATATATATTTAATAATATTATTTTAAATCAAATCGTTTTAAGATTAAGTTAATATTTTATTTTATCACCTTGTAAAATATATATATACATTTTCATTTTGAAATAGTATTTTACTGTAGCAATTTTTTTTTACCGTAGTAAATAGTGTTTTTCGAAAACACTGTAGCTTTTCGGGTACTGTAGCAATTCGAAAATACTGTAGCAAATTAGTGTTTTACTTGTTCATTTTAAACGTTTTAGTTAACTTATCTAAATATCAATCGAATCAATAATCGAATGTTACTATCGTTTACTAAATAACTTGAAATCATATATATATATATATATATATATATATATATATATATATATATATATATATATATATATATATGCACATCAAGTTATATATATATTGTTCGTGAATCGTTGAGAACAGTCAAAGAATAATTGATTACATGAATATAGTTCCAAAACTTTCGTGACTCAACATTACAGACTTTGCTTATCGTGTCGAAAACATTAAATCATTTAAAGATAAAGTTTAAATTTGGTCAAAAATTTCCGGGTTGTCACACTAAAAACAATATATTAGCACGAAGAACAACGAGAACAAGAAAGCACGAAGGGGGTATAAATTACCCAAAAGCCAACGGCCCAAACACGAAGCTATCCAAGTCAAAACCCGCAAAAACCGACAACTAGAAACAAGGTGCGAGATGCACAACACAAACTATAAAATATATACAGAAGGATTGATTAACCACGTGTTCCAATCGATCAATTTATCTTTGATTCTCTTCGAAATCCACTCGAATGAAGCAACTTGAATTTCATTTAGGGCGACCGGGGGGCACCAACCTTTGTTACGGAAAACCATAGCATTACGATTCTTTCAAATCAAGTATTCACAAATCCATTCCATGGCCTGCTAACAATATTTTCTTAAATGACGATTTCTTTTATGAATATGAACTTTTATAAATATTTTAAGAGCATTTGTTAATGAAAATTGTTAGTTTAGATTGAATTTAAATTTAGAAATCTTGACCATAACTCTAGGGACTATCATTACTTCCTTAAAATTTATATGTTGTTAAGTATAATAAAATTAGGTTATTTTAAAGTGTGTGTTTAGAATTATGTTTTTAAAATAGTTTAGAGTTACATTTTTTACAAAATACTTTTACTAACCATTTTCGTTATGTTAATGCATTAACTAAATAATGTATATGGTATTTAGATCGCTTTAAATACCCTTAAATATGATCATGTTCAAGTGTTCAACTGCTAAACCTGTCTCTATCTATCTAAAATTCTATGATTAATCTTGATCTATAATAAATTAAATAAAAAGAAAAGGACACAAAAGGATATGCATGAAATGTAAGGATTGGATGGTAGGGGAAAATAAGGAATTTAGAGCTTATCCACACATTTACCATTATCATCGACACGCTTTTGTTGGTCAATTATCGCCCATGGCAACTTTTTAAGATAACGACCCACATTTCTCTCTTCTCCAACTAAATGTAATTTAATTCTATAATTTAATTTCGTGTTTTCAAAAGGAGTTCTAACTTTAAGGGTGGATGATATGTAGTTATGTACATATTAGTAGAAAAAATTTGTGTGTTTGTTCACATCAAGAAGGTTGGAGAACTCGGGTCTCGGGGAGTTCTAAGTTAGATATTTTTGGGGAGATCTTAACATTTCGGAAAGATCTCGGGAAAATCTCGGTCGTTGACTTACGTTGACTTTTTAGTGTTTTTAGTATATGTTTATATACATAAATAAATATATGTATATTTATATACATTATTACGAGATTTTACAAAAGAATCTGAGAAATGAGTGAGAAAATTTGAGAAATTATTAGATTTTACGAGAAAATTTAGGAAATGAGCAAAAAAATTCGAGAAATCGTGACTTTGACCAAGTATGACTCCGTTGATCGGGATATCTCGGGAGATTGATATCTCGTCTCGGTTGCCTTCTAAAAACGAGATCGGAAATCTCGGAGAGAAAAATAAAATTCAATCAAATAATTATTATTTACATACAAGTAAACTAAAACTAACCCCATTTCACACGTCTGAGAAAGAATATATTTCTATTTAACAAAATTACGCGGTTGATTCATGAAGTTTATTAAAAATTACACGGATGATCTTTTTCTTCAATTTCAATCTAGATAACTTTAAAGTTTGCAATCGTTTCAATTAAAACCGAGTCACTAACAATTGTAAGTTTTTTCGTTAAGTCTAATCATGTACGAAACATGTAAGGGTAATTTAGTCAATACATCTCTCATTTTCTTTTCTTGTTTCCCCTTCATCTTCAACGAAACAAAACAAACCCTAAAAAGTGATTTAACACCAACTAAATTTAAATCTAAAAATAAATTAAATATTACAGAAAATCATCATCACTATCATCAGCTAAAAATTAGAAACCAATAAACGTGCGCGGGTTATTACAATCATCTCAAGTTATGGTCATCATAATAAATCTTAAATCATCATCATCTTTCTGTGTATCATCTCACGTACTCTCATCATCATCTCGTGTAATTTTGTCACAACTGACTAGTTAAATTATGATTCAGAGAATAAAAAAATATTGTTCAAGCGTAAAACAAAAAATCGGCATCGTTCAAAAACAAAAATGAAAAGTCAACAATTTTTTAGAATTATGAACCTGAAATTTCTTTCGTTGTTATTTTAATAAAAATATGAACGGCTCATTTAATTTCTATAAATTCATCCATTTAATCCGCAAGAAACCGGCGATGAAGGATATGAAACAAGATTTGAAAATCGAAAATGAAACAAGATATGAAAATCGGGCCACACTTTGTTACAAGATCCGAAACAAGATTTGTGCAAGTGAAATGACGATTTGATACGTATACGATTCACTGCCGTACAAACGATTCATGATGGCATAAGCATCCGGATACATTATGGCCACGATTCGAAGTCAAACGACGACGCAAGAAATCGAGGGTCGGTCAAATTATCGTATATGAAGCGCTGGTATTCGATTTTTTATATATAATTATACTATTGAAATGACCCGTGGAATCACGAGTTTGGTTAAACGAAACAGTTTAATGATATGTTTTGGGAATTAAGTGAATGTAATTGTTAAAGTCGTTTAGTTTAATGACCCGTAAAATCACGGATTCCGACTAAGAAACTTGTCGTTTTTACAAACATATAGAGACATGTATTTTCGCATATTAATCACGTAAAGAGAATTTATATTTGAATTTAATACTATAATAATAATAATAATAATAATAATAATAATAATAATAATAATAATAATAATAATAATAATAATAATAATAATAATAATAATAAAGTTTGCACGATGATGATTTTATTTACCATATAAAAATAACAAATACTCCGTAAATTGCAAAAGAAATAAAAGCTGCATATTTTGTTAATTTATATCTTATCTTAATCATAATTAATTGTAAGGATTAAATTTTAATTGTAAATTAAATTGATTTATGATGTCATCCAAGTGGGTTAGATTTTTTTCTATTTTATTTTTAATTTTTTTCAATGAAGGGAATTTAGTATTTATGATGTCATCATTATAGCATTTTAATATTAACTATAGATAGATAGATTATATATCTCTACATACTAAAAGAAATGGGCTTTTGTGTCGTTTGACACCCACCCCCACCCAAACCCACTCCAAAACGACACGAGCAAAATTTGTCACCAATTTTCACCTCACCCGCCATCAAGAATTCACTTCATACACTCCACAAGGGGTACAAATTGTAAAGCATCAGGGTTTAAAACGAAAAATTAATTTTTAATTTAAATCAAAAAAACAACACCCACCACAAACTTAAAAGGACTATATCTTCCTACTCGCCGCGAGTTAAATTTCACCGCTACCACCATTAAACTTTAAATAATTTTACGAACAAAACGAGACTAACTACGTTCGAAACGGACACTTTTTCAAAAACGTTAACCACAACGACATCTAAAACGGGTCTTAACACATGGGTCGTTTCCCCCTCTGTACATACACAATGCTACGTTAAATACGAATATGCAGACCGAAAGTTCCCGCCGCATCGCGCGGTCCTCTCCGGACTTGTTAAGATTAGGTTTAGAGTTCAAATTTATATATACTATTTATTGTTTATGTTTATTATATATTCTATTCATTTAATTTTCTCTTATGAAATATTCCTTTAATTTATTTAAAATTTATTAATTGGTAAATTAGTAGAAAAGTGTGAGTGAATTTAATTGGTGAGTGAATTAAATTGTGTTGATGTGGGTTGATTTCAGAGAAAAAAACGTTAACCACAACGGCATTTAAAACGGGTCTTAACACATGGGTCGTTTCTCCCTCTGTACATACACAATGCTACGTTAAATACGAATATGCAGACCGAAAGCTCCCGCCGCCTTGTGCGGTCCTATCCGGACTAGTTAAGATTAGGTTTAGAGTTCAAACTTATATATATTATTTATTGTTTACGTTTATTATAGATTCTATTCATTTAATTTTCTCTTATGAAATATTTCTTTAATTTATTTAAAATTTATTAATTGGTAAATTAGTAGAAAAGTGTGAGTGAATTTAATTGGTGAGTGAATTAAATTGAGTTGATGTGGGTTGATTTCAGAGAAAAAGAATTAGGGTTTATATTGTTTGTATATTCAGAAATAAGATGAACAAATAGTGCTAAAGTTTCAATGGAAACAATTGCAAACTTTAAGGTAATTCCGATAAAAAATAAAGAAAAAGGTCATATGTGTAATTTTTAACAAAATTTAGGAACCAATCACGTAATTTTGTTTTTCTTAGGAAACATTCTTTACAAATTATCGTGTTATTTGACTTGAAATGATAAATAAGTCCATCTAGAAAGTATCATATTAATATAAAACGTTTACAAAACTTATAAGCGAAAATAGTAGGTTATAATAGAAAGGTGGAAGGGAAACATATGAATTATTTTAGTAGATAATTCTAGAAAGTTATACCCTATTTATTTCTGTGTCATTATTTTCTTAATAGATATTCTAGATTTTTTTAATTATTCAGCAAATATCTTTTTCATTTATTTACTTGGGATTACCCGTGGATCAACAAATGAATAAATCAACTCGTGTGATGTCATTATCAATAAGTTTTTAGACAAATTAAACCTTTGGAAGGCAAAATTATTGTCAATTGGTGAAAGACTCACTTTAACCAAAGCGTTTTTGAGTAGCATTTCGTTGTTTTACAAGTCACTTTTAAGGCCCCGATAGGTGTGGTTAAATTTTTTTTAAATCAACTTGAAATTAGTAGCTTTTGGTGAAATGAAAACATTGTCTAAAAAGTAAAGCATGCCGTGGTCTTGGAATTAGTAGCTTTTGCGCTAAAAACCTTAGCCGACTAGCTAAACGGTGGTGGCAGTTGAAAAATGAAAATCAGTCACTTTGGCCAAGTGTTATTTGATCTATATATGGTGCTTATGGTGATCTAAATTCTACTTATTGTAACTGGTTCGACAATACGAAGCAACATAAAGAAAAATGGCTTTGAATTAGATAGTTGTGATGTCCCATTTACCTCATCCATTACTTGTAAAATTGGTAATGGTACGAGTGCTGCTTGTTAAAATAAGAATTGTAATTGTATTTTGCTTGAGTATTAAAATTTTTTTTTTTTTTTTACATTTGGAAGATGAAAGCTAAACTTATACAGAGAATAGCCTAACGGCTATATGACAATATCATGGAAAAAATAAAGGTACGTTTCCCTTTTTGTAAAAGTTAATCTTGCTGTCTTTTTATTTCTAACACTCCCCTGCAAGTTGAATAGTGGGGTTTCCGATGTTCAACTTGGAGAGTATTCCTTTGAAAAGTCTTCCGTTGACGGACTTGGTTAAGATATCTGCTAGTTGGTCTTCTGATCGGACGTGAGGTAAAGATATGATTTCGGCTTCTAATTTTTCTTTAATGAAGTGTCTGTCAATTTCTATATGTTTGGTTCGATCGTGTTGAACTGGATTTTCTGAAATTGCAATTGCCGCTTCGTTGTCACACATGATCTTGATCGAGGTATTAGGAGGAAAACCAATTTCCGTCAAAAGTTTCTTGATCCATAAAGCCTCGGTTACACCTCGTGAAATTCCCCGAAATTCAGCTTCAGCACTAGACAGGGCAACAACCTTTTGTTTCTTGCTTCTCCAAGTAACCAAATTCCCTCCAACAAAGGCAAAGTATCCGGATGTTGATTTTCTATCTCCCTTTTCTCCTCCGTAACCCGCATCGGTGAATATTTGTGCTTCTAGATGATTGTTTTTCTCGAACAGGACTCCATCTTCTGCAGTGCCTTTTAGATATTTGATAATCCTCCATACTGCATCCATATGGTGTTGTTGTGGTTGATGCATGAATTGACTAACAACTCCAACAGCATGTGATATATCTGGACGAGTGTGAGCTAGGTAGATAAGTTTTCCCACGATCCTTTGGTATTGAATTCGATCTGCTGCTTTGGCATCATCCTCTATATATAACCTGAGGTTTGGAATCATAGGAGTATCCGCGGGTTTGCAGTCGACCATTCCTGTTTCTGCAAGAAGATCAAGTATATATTTCTTTTGACATATAAAAATTTCCCTTTTTGAACGTAAAACTTCGATTCCCAGAAAGTATTTAAGACCTCCGAGATCTTTCATTTCAAATTCTTTAAAAAGGTTAGCTTTTAAGTTTGTAATTTCCTCTTGATCATTTCCTGTGATAATCATGTCGTCAACATAAATAATGAGACACGTGATAAGGTTTCCTCTTTTTTTTAAAAATAAAGTATGGTCGGAATTACTTTGTTTAAAACCGTAATTTTTCATAGCAATAGTAAAACGCCCAAACCAAGCCCGAGGGGATTGTTTTAAACCATAAAGAGATTTTTTAAGATGACAAACTTCCCTTTCTTTGAATTCTGATGTGAAACCGGGAGGACCTTCCATATAGACTTCTTCTTTGAGTTCTCCATGTAGGAAAGCATTTTTAACATCAAATTGGTGAAGTGGCCAGTCTTTGTTTGCGGCAACGGAGAAAAGGATTCTAATAGTATCAATTTTTGCAACCGGTGAGAAAGTTTCTGAGTAATCAACGCCATAGGTTTGAGTGTACCCTTTGGCAACAAGCCGTGCTTTATATCTTTCGACAGATCCATCGGCTTTGTGTTTGATTGTGAATACCCATCGACATCCTACAGGTTTCTTTGATTCTGGAAGAACACATTTTTTCCAAGTATTATTTACCTTGAGAGCCTCCATTTCATCTTCCATTGCTTTCCTCCAGTATGTTGATTTTAGAGCTTGTTCAACCGTTGTTGGAATTTCTTCAGAGTATAATGCGGAAGTGAACTTTGTTGCTTCTTTTGATAGATTTCCTCTAGCAATATTTTGTAACATCCCGCGTTTTTCCGTTAAATTTATTTTAACATCGTCTTTTTTTTTTATATATATATATATAATATCTTCCGTTATTTAATTATAACGACACCCGTTTACTCTAGCGTTTTTTTTAAATATTCGTTTGGTTAATTCACGCACCCGCACCCGAACTAGAGGGACCATTTTTGCCAAGTGATCAAAGGTGTGACTAGGTCAACTAGTCAACACCCTTTCTCCTCCATTCATTTATTTTCATTTCATTTTCATTTTTCCTTTAACACTTTCAACTTTTCTTTCAATCTTCATCATCAAGAATCATCATCTACTTACAATCGATCAAGCTTCAATCAAAACAAATTATATATTCGTGATCCTCTCTTCATCCTCTTCGATTTGGTACCAACTTCATCACATTTGGGTAACATTTCTAAAACACTAGATTTCTTTAAATTCGTGTTCTTGACTTATAAAGTTGTTAATTAGTGTCTATGGCTCATTGTGATGTCGTGTATGTAATTTGTATGCTCGATTTGTTGTATTTGGTGTAACTTGTTCATTATGAAAATTGCTTGCTAAATCTTTGATTTTGGATGATTAGAAGTTGTTTAATTGTTAAAGTTCATGTATTAAATGTGTTACTAGCATCATTAGCTTCAATTTGATGTGGAGGATGATTAAGAAAACTTCAAAGACATGATTATTGATTTTGAGATGTTTGACTAGGGTTTGATAGTTCTTGAAATGAATCTTAGATGCATTGAATGATTGCCATGTTGTTTTGTTTGCGTTTAGTTGTATTGTATGCTTGATTATCTTCAAAACGGCGTATTACACATGTGCATTAATTTCCCGAATCATAATATGACATTTATGAACTTGGAGTAATAAATGATGAGCATTAATGGTGATTTTGATATGAGTTTGTTTGGTTTTGATTGAGTAAATGCGTTTAGTTATTCTCCTTGTCAAATTACCTTTCTAATGATATATGATATGCGTTTTAAGTGTTTTCGGTGCATGAGATGTGTTAAATTGTATTTTGGTTCGTGACTTGGACCATTTTTCTGCAAACTGCATGTTTCCCAGGTATTGCGCGCCGCGCATATACCCGCGCGCCGCGTAGAATTAGAAATCCCAGATGTTTGCCTTCGTGGTTAAGTTCTGACCAGGATTTACACTTGGGTGCGCGCCGCGCAACCCATAGCGCGCCGCGCATACTGCCCAGCTCATTTGTCTTTGTTTTTCATGTCACAAAAATGTTTCCCGCTTTACTATAACCCCGTTTACCATGAAACTTGACTATTATGCTCGTATATGACTTCTCATCATGAGAAAATTGTCGGACACCCGACCCGACCCCGTTGACTTTGACTTTGACCAAGTTTGACTTTTAGTCAAACTTAACCAAACGATTATACAATCGTTCTAACATGCTTAACTACTTGTGTCGTGCATGAAACTTGACAAATTGATCCACGTGCTATATTAATCGAGTCGTAACGAGCCATAGGACTAATTGAACATCTTTGACCCTTCGTGACTATCGTTATTGATACAACCTATTTGTTTAGGTCAAGACTAGCATTGTTTCTTGCACGTTTACTTGTCGAAGTACTTTGTGGTTCGTGCATACAAGGTGAGATCATAGTCCCACTTTTTACTCTTTTGAACTTACTTTTGGGATGAGAAAACATAAACATTTCTTTTGAACTAAGTGAACACAAGAACGGGAAAACAAACATTCTACATACGAGTTTAGAACAAAAATCCTCAATTCAATTATCATTAGTTACATCAGATGGTGTAAGCGAGAACTTATGTTATATGGCCATATGGGTTTGACAACCCTCATCTTTGACGGTTCGCTACCGTTTACGGATGAAATATATTTTCGAGAATCAGTGTTTGTTCTAGCACTATTGATGGGGTATTCAACGGACGGAATGTTAAGTTTTGATAATTGGGTGCTCGTGAATATTAACTTCTAGAATGTGTTACTATTATTTCAACTTTGCAAACCTTGTGGTTCGACTTACTTACTTTTACTCACTTACTTACTTAAACCTATGATTTCACCAACGTTTTCGTTGACAGATTTCTATGTTTTTCTCAGGTCTTGCACGATATGTGATACATGCTTCCGCTCATTATTTGATACTTGCATTGGATGTCGAGTATACATGCATTTCATGGAGCGTCTTTTGACTTTACTTTAAACCGTGTCGCCTAGATTTCATTTGTACTTATAACCTCGTAACTTAACTTTTGGGTTGAACAATTCTTGTAAACTTTGGAAACAATCTTTATTTTGAAATGAAGGCGACATATTTTGGTCAAACGTTGTCATAAAGACTTATGACCAGGTAATGGGACCCACGTAGACGACGCCGTCACTTGACGATTTGTCGGGTTCGCTACAAGTGGTATCAGAGCTTTGGTTGTAGGGATTTAGAGTTCATTTGTGTCCACCCCGAGTCATAGGGTACATAGGTGAATCTAGACTACAACCGGCATATAGACTGAAGTAGGAATTACTTGACTATTTGTGCATTTATACTCGAACTCTTCTATCATATCTAACTAGTATTCGATCTTGATCTTACGTTGATAAATTTTGTTGACGCGCCACCTTGACTTTATGAAGTAATGTTAAATGCACATGAGAATCAGGGTAATATAATTTCCGGGATTATATTACGGTGATTCACATGGACGTTCCGACATTATGACATAAAGAATTTAAGGCGAGTCAAGGAAAATTTTTTTCTCTCTATCCTTATTCCATATCATGGTTAGTATTGTTAAGAATACTAATCAACGATATTCTTGTGTCATGAAGGAACAATGGCTCCCCAAGGTCAACACAATACCCCTCTCGAAACTCTAGAACAAGCTCTTCAACGAATGATAACCACCGCCGTGGGTACGGCCGTGGCCGATCACTTTTCCAACAACACCAATCGTGGAGCCGGTAATTCAAGCGAAGGTTGCTCCTACAAGAACTTCATGAAGTACAACCCTCCCACTTTCGATGGAACCGGAGGACCGGTTGTTCTCACCCGATGGTTTGAACAAATGGAGACCGTTTTTAGCACAAGCGGTTGTCGAGACCAAGATAAGGTCAAGTTTTCCACCCTCACTTTCACCGGCATTGCTCTTTCGTGGTGGAACAAGTACGTACAATCGGTGGGTATCGATGAAGCCCACTCACTCTCTTGGACCGAATTAAGAGAAAGAATGATCACCGAATATTTTCTGCGCGACGAGACTCGAAGGCTCGAGCAGGGTCTAAGGAATTTAAAAACGGCCGGGAATGACCTCGAAGCTTATAATCAACGGTTTACCGAACTAGTCACAATGTGTCCAAATCTCATGACTCCCGAATCCCTAAGAGTCGAACTTTACATGGATGGCCTCCCTAAGAGCATTCAACACAGGGTAATGACATCTCGACCCACTAACCTACAAGAGGCTTTAACAACGGCCCGCCAAACTTTAGAAACGGCGAAGGAAATGGAAGCACCGGCACCAATGGTCGAGAACCACCCGAGTAACAACAAAAGAACATGGGAAGCCTCCCAATCAAGCAACCGCAACAATAACAACTTCACCAAAGAGCCCTTTTTCCCCGGCGACAAGAAAGGGTATGCCGAAAAACTACCTTTTTGTAACGAATGCCACAAGCATCACTTTGAAGGATGTGGCAGGTTCCGCCACTGGCGCCAAGGAAGTGGTCACATCGCCAAACATTGTGGAAGTGCCACCCCCGTCACTCAAAAGGGACCCAACCCACGAAAGTCGGTCACTTGCTACGCATGTGGCCAAACGGGTCATTTTAGGAATGAATGCCCAAATAAGAAAATCAACCCCAACGCACGCCGTTAAACTTTCAACATCAACGCCTAGGATGCCCGAGACGACGATGGACTAGTCACGGGTATGTTTCTTCTCGAAATTCTCACGTTTCATGTTTATTCGATTCGGTTACCGTTAGACGTTTTATAAACAAGGCTCTGACTCATACTCTTTGCACTTCACCTTTTTCCCCTAGACACTACTTAGGCAATTTAAGTGACCAACGGAAAAATATTGTGTGCCTATAAATTCTATCAGAGGATATGCGTTAAGAAATTGGACTCGACACCTATAGAACTAAGGAACTCAAAATCCAGTCATTAAGGAGAAATTGTTGCCCTACATTTATGTATAGATTATTGTGAACTAAGAAATTTTCGGTTGAAAACCGATACCCTCTCCCTCACATCCATGACCTCATGATTATTTGCATGAATCCCGTATGTTCCAAATCGACCTCCGTTCCGGTTATCATCAATTGGGGGTTAAGGGAGACGATGTCTCCTGAGTCTTTTCCGAACTCGCAACGTTAGTTGTAAATCTCTCTTAGTACCATTCGATTTATCCAAGGCTCGTCCATATCCATAAACCTCTTAAACCACGTATGCAAACTTATCTAGACAAATCTGTTATCGTATTTATAGATGACATCTTAACTTATTCAAGTAAAGAAGGAAAACGAACAACATCACCAGCTTACGCTCGAACTTTTGAGAAAAGAGCAACTTTATACCAAA
Organism: Rutidosis leptorrhynchoides; assembly: GCF_046630445.1. NCBI lineage: Eukaryota > Viridiplantae > Streptophyta > Magnoliopsida > Asterales > Asteraceae > Rutidosis > Rutidosis leptorrhynchoides. Next base: position 319,114,116 of record NC_092342.1, read on the forward strand.
TTCTCCGAGTGGGAATTTTTGTTGAACGAAGTCTAATTTTTCTAAACCATGATATTAACGGTCGAGGCATTACAATCAATCTCGAAATCAAGCCACATGTAATCAGGAAACTCTCCCAACTCAGACTTGTATTCGTAAAATCTTAGGTCTCGTCTGTTATTACCGAAGATTCATTTCTGACTTTTCTCGTGTTACACGACTTTTAAACTCGTTAACTCACTAAGGAAAACTTTAAACCTCTCTGTGTTCGAACCTTGAGCGTGATTCTTCACACCAACATTTCTAGTTAAATTCGTATAGCAACAGATGGAACTCAAACATGGAAATATTTCTACTTGAACGCCGAAAGGCATACTCTCTCGACTCAAAATCAACGTAGCTAAAAATTCGTTATTTTGCACGAAGAATTCGAATACTAAATTGTGGATCCGATCAATTTTCTCGTCATCTCATACCATACTACATACCTATGATATTTCATCGTTACCGTATGATATTACTGGAAATTAAGATAACACACAATCCAACGATACTTCACTCTTCTTTGACTTAACGCCCTTGTGTTTCTGATAATCGGCCAACTATTATTCAACCCCGAACTATACAACTACGTGTACTATCTCGTTTCTCTTTCAGACTTCAACTTTTGACAACTAGAGGCACGTTATGGCAACCTCGAGATGCAATCTCATCCTATTCTAAGTCCTCATTTCACTCCTATCTTTATCGCTCGCATTTCCGTTTAAGGAAACTCCTTGTAACATTTCTCCATGGATAGAGAAACTCCTTATATTACATTAGTATTCGCCACGACGGTGAATAGTCCTAACGAACATTTTTTTTTCGAACCCTAACTGACTTGTTCAAACATATCTTAAGAGATTCTATTCCAACACGGTGTATCTTCGTCATTTATCCTGTATCGAAATACTCGTTTCACTTCTAGTGTTACAAGAAACCTTGGGAACCCGCTTAGACACATGTACCGCGTATCTCCCACAACCGACGAACCGAGCAAACGTACGATTCAATCTTGGAAAGACATGTTACAGACTGGTATTGTCACCTTCAGTAGTTCCTCTTACAACGACAGCTATCACTCGTATATTAACGCAGCACTTTCCGAAACCCTATATGACCGCTAATGTCATACCCCTGTTCATTTAACCAAAGCATCAACCACCGAAATCTGAACTCCATCAAGAAACAACAATTGAGATCGTTCAAGTCCGAGAAGGGCTCGAGACAACCCATTGTCGCCAGAAGAGTTATGCCGAACTTAGATGAAAACCTCACCAAACCTAGTGTGTAACCGCGTAATATTGAGAAACCGCACTTTGGAAAGGTGTAATCCATTTTGGGAAATCGAGAAAGGCTATATCCGCAATATCGAACCTTTTGAAACCTTGGGGCGTATTGGAACCGCTTCCTACCGTTTAGAACTTCTGACTCAATTAAGTTTCCGTTTACCCTATATTTCGTGTAACAAACTTAGAAACGTGTCCTGCGGAACAGGAACGTGCAATCCTGTTAGATACCTCAACTATCGATGACAAACTTCTCTTCATAGGAAACCGGTTGAACTTGTGGGTCGTGAAACCAAACCTTGATACTACGTAACACCCCGACTATCCGGATTCGTGGAATGTCCAAGAAAGTACCTTCAATCATTCGTAGAGTTACAACACTAGGTCTCGAGTAAGAGACATCGGCTATTACTTCCAACTAAATTTCGGGACGAAATTTCTTCTGAGGTGTGGATAATGTAACATCCCGCGTTTTTCCGTTAAATTTATTTTAACACCGTCTTTTTTTTATATATATATATATATAATATCTTCCGTTATTTAATTATAACGACACCCGTTTACTCTAGCGTTTTTTTTAAATATTCGTTTGGTTAATTCACGCACCCGCACCCGAACTAGAGGGACCATTTTTGCCAAGTGATCAAAGGTGTGACTAGGTCAACTAGTCAACACCCTTTCTCCTCCATTCATTTATTTTCATTTCATTTTCATTTTTCCTTTAACACTTTCAACTTTTCTTTCAATCTTCATCATCAAGAATCATCATCTACTTACAATCGATCAAGCTTCAATCAAAACAAATTATATATTCGTGATCCTCTCTTCATCCTCTTCGATTTGGTACCAAATTCATCACATTTGGGTAACATTTCTAAAACACTAGATTTCTTTAAATTCGTGTTCTTGACTTATAAAGTTGTTAATTAGTGTCTATGGCTCATTGTGATGTCGTGTATGTAATTTGTATGCTCGATTTGTTGTATTTGGTGTAACTTGTTCATTATGAAAATTGCTTGCTAAATCTTTAATTTTGGATGATTAGAAGTTGTTTAATTGTTAAAGTTCATGTATTAAATGTGTTACTAGCATCATTAGCTTCAATTTGATGTGGAGGATGATTAAGAAAACTTCAAAGACATGATTATTGATTTTGAGATGTTTGACTAGGGTTTGATAGTTCTTGAAATGAATCTTAGATGCATTGAATGATTGCCATGTTGTTTTGTTTGCGTTTAGTTGTATTGTATGCTTGATTATCTTCAAAACGGCGTATTACACATGTGCATTAATTTCCCGAATCATAATATGACATTTATGAACTTGGAGTAATAAATGATGAGCATTAATGGTGATTTTGATATGAGTTTGTTTGGTTTTGATTGAGTAAATGCGTTTAGTTATTCTCCTTGTCAAATTACCTTTCTAATGATATATGATATGCGTTTTAAGTGTTTTCGGTGCATGAGATGTGTTAAATTGTATTTTGGTTCGTGACTTGGACCATTTTTCTGCAAACTGCATGTTTCCCAGGTATTGCGCGCCGCGCATATACCCGCGCGCCGCGTAGAATTAGAAATCCCAGATGTTTGCCTTCGTGGTTAAGTTCTGACCAGGATTTACACTTGGGTGCGCGCCGCGCAACCCATAGCGCGCCGCGCATACTGCCCAGCTCATTTGTCTTTGTTTTTCATGTCACAAAAATGTTTCCCGCTTTACTATAACCCCGTTTACCATGAAACTTGACTATTATGCTCGTATATGACTTCTCATCATGAGAAAATTGTCGGACACCCGACCCGACCCCGTTGACTTTGACTTTGACCAAGTTTGACTTTTAGTCAAACTTAACCAAACGATTATACAATCGTTCTAACATGCTTAACTACTTGTGTCATGCATGAAACTTGACAAATTGATCCACGTGCTATATTAATCGAGTCGTAACGAGCCATAGGACTAATTGAACATCTTTGACCCTTCGTGACTATCGTTATTGATACAACCTATTTGTTTAGGTCAAGACTAGCATTGTTTCTTGCACGTTTACTTGTCGAAGTACTTTGTGGTTCGTGCATACAAGGTGAGATCATAGTCCCACTTTTTACTCTTTTGAACTTACTTTTGGGATGAGAAAACATAAACATTTCTTTTGAACTAAGTGAACACAAGAACGGGAAAACAAACATTCTACATACGAGTTTAGAACAAAAATCCTCAATTCAATTATCATTAGTTACATCAGATGGTGTAAGCGAGAACTTATGTTATATGGCCATATGGGTTTGACAACCCTCATCTTTGACGGTTCGCTACCGTTTACGGATGAAATATATTTTCGAGAATCAGTGTTTGTTCTAGCACTATTGATGGGGTATTCAACGGACGGAATGTTAAGTTTTGATAATTGGGTGCTCGTGAATATTAACTTCTAGAATGTGTTACTATTATTTCAACTTTGCAAACCTTGTGGTTCGACTTACTTACTTTTACTCACTTACTTACTTAAACCTATGATTTCACCAACGTTTTCGTTGACAGATTTCTATGTTTTTCTCAGGTCTTGCACGATATGTGATACATGCTTCCGCTCATTATTTGATACTTGCATTGGATGTCGAGTATACATGCATTTCATGGAGCGTCTTTTGACTTTACTTTAAACCGTGTCGCCTAGATTTCATTTGTACTTATAACCTCGTAACTTAACTTTTGGGTTGAACAATTCTTGTAAACTTTGGAAACAATCTTTATTTTGAAATGAAGGCGACATATTTTGGTCAAACGTTGTCATAAAGACTTATGACCAGGTAATGGGACCCACGTAGACGACGCCGTCACTTGACGATTTGTCGGGGTCGCTACATATTTGCCATTGGATATCTTGATTTTGATACAGTTCTCTCAGGAGAGTATCTCCTGGGAGGAATTCCTCGGTTGATTCTTGGAGGAAGAACATATCGTTCCGGTTCTTGTTGTTGTGTTTCATTTTCAGGATATACTTGATCGCTATTTTCCTGTAAAATCTCCTCTAAATTTTCATGATTAGTAATATCAGGAGATTCGGTATTTACCTCTGTATGGTCGGGAAGATCATTAACCGTAGTATTGATTGGAGGAGGACTTTGTGGAGTGGTATGATGAGTCACTTCTTCAGATGATGGAATATCTAGCCAACTCACAGCGTCACCAAAGTCTGTCTCCCCCTGACTTGTGTGTTGGGTATAGAAGTATTCAGTTTCCAAAAAATCACAATTCATTGTAGTGTACATGTGTTTCCTTTTTGGACTATAGCATCTATACCCCTTTTGATTTACCCCGTATCCCACAAAAACACATTTTTCAGCACACGCATCTAATTTGGTTCGTTCGATTTTAGGAATGTGAACAAACACCGTGCACCCAAATATTCGAGGTCTTAGGGTGAGATTAGATGGCGGTTTATAAAATTTAGTCAAGGCCTCAAGAGGGTTCTTAAGTTCTAAAGCTCTAGTTGGGAGTCTATTTACAAGATAAGTTGCAGTGGCAAGAGCTTCAGGCCAAAAAGATCTTGGAACATTAGATTCAATCATTAAAGCACGGGTTATTTCTAGTAAAATACGATTTTTTCTTTCAGCCACCCCATTTTGTTGAGGTGTGTGTGGACACGTGGTTTGATGAATAATACCCCTTTCTTCACAAAAGAGTTGCATTTGACTGTTGACAAATTCACCACCATTATCGGATCTTAAAACTTGTATTTTACTTTGGAATTGTGTTTGAATCATGTTTGAAAAATATAGTAAATTTATCAAATACTTCGGATTTGTTAGTTAAAAAATATGTCCAAGTCATACGAGTACAATCATCAATAAATAAAAGAAAATATCGAAAATTGTGTCCCCTATTAACCCTTGCGGGTCCCCATACATCGGAGTGAACTAAAGCAAAAGGACGTTCGGTCTTTGTATTACTAGTTTTAAACGAGTTTTGATGGCTTTTGGCCAAAATACAAGTTTCACACTCAATACTTTTATTTGAAGAAAATAAATTAGGAAATAAAATGCGTAAATATCCAGCAGACGGATGACCAAGACGTCTATGCCACAACCATGCTTGTCTGTCGGGAGTCCCGTGAGCTAGCATGATCCTACAATCTTGAGTGACCTCATCCACATAGTATAGACCATCCCGTTCAGTACCACGCCCAACTATCTCCCCCGTTCTGATGTCCTGTAAGATACAGAATGTAGGGTGTAATAAGACGGTACAATTAAGTTCTTTTGTCACGTGACTAACAGACAGTAATTTATGGGAGAGATCGGGAACATAAAGGCAGTTTTTTAAATTTAAATTTGGTGAGATTTCAACTGTTCCCCCGCCCTTGACTTGTATAATACCGTCATTAGCGGTTTTAATTTTGGTTTTGTTTGGTTTCGTATTTATAATAATATCATTTTTATTAAAAGTCATAGTATCGGTGGCACCACAATCGATAATCCACTCATTACTTTTTGTTTTATTTGAAACAATATTAATTGACGAAACGTTATTTTTAATTTTAAAATCTTTAGTTTTATTGAAAAAAGGTTTTATTTGTTTATTACCAACTATATTATTACAGGGACTATTTGTGTTAATAAAACAATTTGGGGAATTAAATTCGGTGGTGGGTGTTGAGTTCGTGACCGACACTCCTAACCCATCATACTCATCGACATATTTATCCCCACCCACTTTATTCAATTTGTCGGGTATGATTTTTAGGGATTTAATCCCTAATCCCAATCCCCTGTTACCTTCACCGGATGATGATGATGATGATGGTGGCTCGGCTGTGAATAAACCGAAACCACCTTGAGTGGTGGTGCCGGTTTCGTTATCCTCCTGTTTTCCCTTGGTTGTGGCCGTCGTTACCATCGAGGCTTTTCCCTTTCTGTGTTTATCAGCCCACCAATCGGGGTATCCAATAACCTTGAAGCATTGTTCTCTGGTATGTCGTTTCATACCACACTTTGTACATTCAAGGTTGTCTTTATCTCGGGACGATGACGTGGAGTCTGACCGGCGCTGTTGATTTCTTGATAGCAAACCATGGCCGTCGAAATCATTGGATTTTGATGCCGGTGCTACCAGACCAGTGGCTATGCCAGATTGGGTAAAGGCATCCGTTTTATTAAATATAAATTGGTGTGCATTTTCTTTTCGAATGGCAGCATAAGCTCCTTCGACAGTGGGTAATGGATCGGTTCTTAATAACTCACGTTTGATATTGTCATGTTTATGATCTAAAGAATTTAAAAACTGGAAAAGTTTTTGTTCTGACCTGATGTTGTTATATTTGACAATATCATTCGGATGTTCCATGGGATTTGGATCCCTTGTGTCGATTTCACCCCAGATTCCTTGCAATTTCAACCACAGTTCTTCGGTTGATTTACCATCTTGCCTGATATTATTAGCTTTAACATGTAAATCAAAGGTTTGGAGTTTGTCTTTACCAGAACTGTAGGTTGTAATGAGGGCATTCCATAAGGTTTTTGCTGTAGGGAACTGGGTCAGATTGCTTGCAATTTGTGGCTCTATATTTTGAATGATCCATGAAAATACCACCAAGTCTTCCTGGTTCCACTTCTGGTTGTTGGTTGATGGTGGATCTTCGGTTAAATGATTGAGGAGGGCCTCGGATTTACCTCCGATGGCAACCTTGATCATACGAGACCATAATGAATAATTTGAGTTGTTAAGGGTAACACTGATTTTTAAAGAATCAGGATGCCTTTGTGATTGATTTTCATTGTTGGTTTGGAGAATTCTAGCCAATTGGCTAGTTAATTCTGTAATGAGTTGAGTTTGGCTGTCATGTTCTGCCATGATAACCACTCAAACGAAAAAAAAATAGGCAAATGATTTAAATTGCTGTGATTGAATGATTTAGATCATCAACACAAGCTCTGATACCATGTTAAAATAAGAATTATAATTGTATTTTGCTTGAGTATTAAATTTTTTTTTTTTTTTTTACATTTGGAAGATGAAAGCTAAACTTATACAGAGAATAGCCTAACGGCTATATGACAATATCATGGAAAAAATAAAGGTATGTTTCCCTTTTTGTAAAAGTTAATCTTGCTGTCTTTTTATTTCTAACACTGCTTTCTGATACAATGGTTGGATTTCAAATCTGACCTCACCATTAAAAGACATGTTCCGAAGACTCTTCGCGCTTTAAAGTAATAAAACTGTTATTGTTTCGGATAGGTTAAGTAACAGGGTCTCTGACTTAATAGAAAATTGGGTTTGATGTAACACAATGAGAGGTAGAGCTTTGGATGAGCTCAATAAGCTGAATGAATTGCTATTTTCTGTTCCTCTTTTTTCTATGAATGAGGATGAATGGGTATGGAATTTAAATGTTAAGGGTGCTTTTAAGGCGAAGTTTCTGACAAGGTTAATCGACAAGAAATACTTGGTAGAGAAAGGCCTTTTAATTTTGTTGTATTGTTATCTTGTATCCCCAAAAATCAATATATTTGTGTGGCGATTATCTCTTGACAAGCTTGCCACTCGATCGAGCCTGATGAAGCGTGGAGTAACTTTGGGGGTCAGATGTACGCCTCTTTTGCGATTAGGAAAGGAAGATATCGATCATATCTTCTTGAACTGTAGATATATAATACCACTTTGGAAGCATTCTAACTTGGTGGTGTATCAATGCTACAACCCTAAATGGGATTCATAATGTCATGAGTGCAGCAAATTTTCAGCTTGAGTCGTCCAACGCTAGTAAAGCATTTCTTGCAACAAGACTAATATTCCTATGGTTGATTTTGAAATGGCGCAACAAGCTCATTTTTCTCCTTCTGAGTCCTTGCAGTCGGTTCCAAATGAAGACATCATGGTTTATCTCAAGGCGTTATTGCATTTATGGCTTGTTAATAGATCGAAGATGATTCAAGGTAGTTTTGAAGATTGAAGAACTGATCTTTCCATGGTCATTGTTTAATATTTGTAGTGTTTGAAGCCTTAATTTGGCTTAGGCAGTTGTTAGTTATGTTTCATGGTCTATGATTGTCCTTGTATTTTTTCCGCTCGCATCTTGCGAGCTTTCAATAAATCTCAGCTTTGCTAAAAAAGAATTGAAGATCTATATGCTTTACATATGTATAAGAACCTACTCCATCTGAATTGAGAAGATTTAACAGTCTTTATGACTACAATTGATCCAACCCTATTAGAGAGGTCCTAACGGTGACACTCAAGTCTTCCACTATTAGGTGACACATCAGCGCCACATCAACACTTCCTCACAAAGACTAACCCGAGAAATAAACACTACCAACCATGACATACTCCTTCAAATAAATTAAACTCACTAAATTAATTAATTATCGTATGGTACAATTTTTGGAACCAAATGTACAAGTCATGCTAGCAATTTATTCCGTCCACAAATATTTCACTGAAGGACGTACAAGAGCACGAATAGAAAGACAGAGGGCTAGGCAGAGGGCTCGACGCGGCGCTGCCATCAACGTCCAGTTGTGCGGCAGGGTGGGCGGAGGTGAAGTGGCAACCAATGGGAGCTCCCTTACATATACTAATAGATACAATAGTACAACAATGAACACCCAGATACAAACCAATATTTTTTTTAGGACAAACATATCTTTAAAATGACACCCTATCAAGTTATTAGATGAGAAATTACAAAGACCTTATGTCATTGATTCAATTAATAACTATGTTACTTATATGTGTAAGGCATATAAAAGAGTTATCTCCCTTTTATTTTTTTCAAGAAAATAAAACAAAGTATATTTTTGCAACGAGTTATCTCCGTTTAATTTTTTTCAGAAATGTTATTTGTATTAATAAGCCCAATTGGGCTTACAAACCCATGAAAGCTTGAAAGGAACAAGCTAGACATGACAAAAAAAAAAAAAAAAAAAAAAAAAAAAAACTCGAATATATAATACAACTGCTTCTATTTTTAAGAATGGGGGATGATTCTCACACACACTTTTTTAATCCTCACACACCAATTTAAAGAAATGGAGTATTATTAGAAGAGTAAAAGGTTAAAATAAGTGTGTGAGAATCAAAAAGGATGTGTTAGAATCATCACCCTTTAAGAATACATTAACCACTCTAATTCCTAATGTAATACACCTTTAGCTAGCAATGGGCCCTAATTTATACACCTTCAGCTAGCAATGAGATTCCTTGAATTTCCTTTCCAATCTTCCACTGAAATAGACCACTTTTTCATCGAGTTATCTTAAACACTATTTCATTACGATGTTTCCAAATCATCCACAACATGTCTCCAAACCGATATAACAATGAATAAACCAGTACAACAATGAGCACATATAAGAATGGCCTTGAAATTTGCACATGTTGCGTAGTTGGTACTTGATACTAACGAACATTGGTCAAATCTGTTAGTTACCCCATGTGCGTCTCACATAATGGGTATTGTTATTCTTTCATTATTCACTTCTCGAACTTCATCATCTTCATTCATCCTATCAAAATCACAAACTCTTATGTGAGGAGCACATGTGAACACTTAACAGAATATAATTAACGTCCATTAGTTTTAGAGACTAATCGCGCAATAGATGCATACTTCAGGGTCATTCACATAAAAAAATTTAAGTCAAAAGATGCAATTTTAAATAAAATTTAAGGACCCATTGCATAATATTGTCTTACTTGCTCATGATGTCGGGATTAAAGGATAAAAGGACATTGAATTATTGAAAAGGGATGCCCCTAGGATAATTATATATCTTATCTGTTTAGTTATATTATACTTAGAAAATTTCATATATATCTAGTAATGAAATGTTGGGCAAGTGGGTAGAATTGGTAAGGTACTACTAGTAAAAGTCTATTCAATGTTACCAACATGTGTCTGCCACGTGTCCACTCATTTCTGATATATATGCTCTTCAATAAAGCTTCCAAACCCATAATGGTATTGCATTATTCCATAAAACCATCTTTTTATTCATAACCATTCATCAAGAAAAAGCCATCAAAATTGAAACTTTTTTCTTAGTTTCTTCAAATTATCATCTTATCTTTAGATAATGGAAAATTTAAGTGAATTCAAGAAACAAAATTTTCAAGATAGTAAGCATCAAGGTACATGGGAGTTCATTAAAGAATCAAATCAAGAATCCAATGAAGAAACATCAACAATTTCAAATGGATCATCATCATCATCATCATCATCAATTTCTTCATGTTGTTCATTTGACACAACAGATGATGCTTCCTCTTCAAGTTCAACTAGATCTTCTCTACTTGACTTATCAGACTTGATGACTCAGTTACCTATCAAGTAAGCTCCTTTTCCTAACTTTTTCTATCTTAATTAATCAAGAAACTGTTAATTGTATATTAAACTTTGTTTCTTGAACTGTTTATAGGAGAGGGCTATCAATGTTTTATCATGGTAAATCAGAATCATTTACATCTCTTGCAAGTGTAAAAAGCATAGAAGATCTTCCCAAAAAAACAAAGAATCCATACAACAAGATGATGAAGATGAAAGCTAACAGCAAAAGCTATGGAGGTGGTTTGGATAGCTTTAAATCACACACCCTCCCTAAATCAACCATTTCAAAAAAAGGTTCACCTTTTTTTAGACAAAGAAGCTTTGCTAGATCAAGTATTGTTCTTGGTCAACAAAACAACCACTAATTGTATTTAAAATTGATCAAGAACCACCTCACAAACTCAGCAATATATACTACTTTTTGGGAGTTTTGGTTAGCAGGTTGAGTATGAAATCATGAAATTTTTGGGGAGTAAGCTTTTATCAGGTTGAGTTGAGAAGTTAAGGCAAAATATAATATAATATACATATAATCTTATTGAATGCTTGTAAAGAGATTTTATTATTTTTTTTGTACATTTAGAGTGACACAGTTATATATATGGAAATTATTATACATGTGCAATTCTTTTTATTTCTTAAGCTGTTTGGTATCTTTTTCTGCAATTCACATGGGATGATGCTTAGAACTTATCTATCCTTTTAACCAGTTTCCTTTTATGGTTGGATTCTGTGTATAACCCAAATGGACCCATTCATAAGTAATTGGGTCAATGAATGATATAACCCAAATGGGTAAAATTAAACACCTACCAAAATGATAAAGATGAATACAGTTAAAACCTGTTTATATCTATCTATACCAATATACCATGATATGAGAAGTAACACTATATGTCATGAAACAGATTATTATTTAAAAACTATTTATTACAATGAAATATCAATTAGAGACATTGAAGCTGCTTGTAGATTATATGAATGATCGGTTGTGTATTCTGCTTGATCGCCTCACTTTAGATATTGTCACTTCTGGTGTTTTGCTTTTCTGTAACAAAATCAAACCGATTAGCATTTTCGAATCTAAAAGCGATATTCAATGTTCAAAAATACCATAAGTTTATATATCTCCTATAAAAGTGGTAAAAAGTAAAAACTTACCGGTTTCTTGATAATCTTCTTTTCGACTGTGAAGCTTCCGATAGAAGGTGAATCTCCAGTCGACGTTTCATAGTTTGAAAATTCGGTTCGACTGAATGAACTTGCATTGCTGTGGGTCAACGACACGTAATTGTCTCCGTAAGATTGTGAAAAGTTACACTCTTGATCAGATACTGCAATTAGGTTTCTTTTTGGGGTAAAACTTTCATTAGAAACCTTTTTCTTCAATATTTTCATCATCGTGGAATAGCATACAACACTCAAAGTCACCAAAATTAGCACTGAAATCCCAATAAAGCCTGCAACTTTTGTATCAAAACTTGCCAATTTTGTTACATAACCATAGGTCTTTATCCCTTCAATCCTGTTTTCATCCAGACCATTGTTGTTCATCTCCACTACTTCTGGTTCATCATTAAGATGACTGTAAGTTTCTTTTTCGACAGTTTCAGTCCCTTTACCTGTTACAATAACAATATCTTTCTCTTCTGTTTCTTCATCTTCTGCAACTCTAATCACATCAGTTTCATCATGATCTTCGATTTCTGTAAAATCTAATTCTTCATCTTTATCCCTGCAAACATCTTCGATAATACCGTGTTGCATTTCATACAATTCTCCACTAGTTACAACAATACCCTTATCCCAATTATCGTAAACACGATCAATCACATTATTACTCAAATTCCCCATCATTAACATCACCGAATCATAAGTTTCGTCAACCGATGAATGAGTTGGCATGTTGATGAACACTATACTCAATGTGATTAAAATCAAAGTAATCAATACAAACAAGTATTGCCAGAACAAATTCAAACTCCAACCGTTATCATCCATAATATCATCACACAATTCTTCATCCAAATCATTATTACCATGATCTTCAACTTCCTGTTTATCTTCGTTTTCACTATAATCAACAGATTCATCAATTATTTCACCCGAATCATCAACAGAACACTCAACACTCGATTCCACTTCTTCTTCTTCGTTAGAAAACAGAACCCCGCAATCAAAAGAATGACTTTTTATAAACCTAGTTACGTGTTCTTGACGAGCGATAATTTCATTATGCCTATCGGGGCTATACCTCAAGAACTTTGGCCTAGGGGAAAGGTAATTGTTGATGGGATCATAAGGCTGCGAATTCGAATCAGCAACTAAACTGTTCTTACCAACATCTTTACTACCATTAACGGACAATCTTGAAGCAACTGAATCAAAACTAAACGATTTCGACATACGGGGTAGTTCTTGAAAATCTAGGGTTTCGTTTCTTTCAGCGAAAGTTTTCATTCTACGCACGCTATCCTTAAAATCAGTAACGGGTGATCGTTTCTTATTGAAAATCTTTAACTTCAAATCCAATTCTTCACTTAATTCATTTTCATCATTACCTTCATGAAAAAACAAATCTCGTATAAAATTTCTATCAACGATAATCAAGATTTATAAAAGATAGCAACTTTAGGCCAAAACTTATGATTAAACTTCAAGAATCAAATACCCAAATTCTAAAACTGAAATCGGAGCATTACTTTATGTAAAATGAATCAAATGAAAGAAAAATGATATATATACACACATATATATATACACACTGATATGAATACAGATACAAAGCAGAACAGATTGAAAGTACCGTAAATATCAAATTTGGGTGTGGGAGATGTTGATGGAGTGAAATCTTTGCTAGAACGATCCATAATTCTTCAGTATTTTGAGATTTAGGTTGTTGAATCGGATGAAATTGACTGAGATTTGGCGGGAAATGGGGCCGTTACAGTAATTGGGGATTTTATTGGGAAGGGGTTTTTTTTTTCTTCACAAATTACAAATGATATGGGCTCACAATTTTTTTTATAAAATGAGTAGTGATGATACATATATACTCTAAAATTAACCCTCGTAATTATTAACTTAAGGCCCGTTTACCATTTACTTCATTAAGACACATACGAATAAAGATGACAGAATGAATTTAAATGGATATAGAATGAATGTATAAAGAAATCTGGAAATAAATAATCATGTTTACTTATTGTGTTGAACAAATATGCTGAATGATAAAAATAACTATTATACCCCAGACAATATAATTGAAGTATTAGTTGTTTTAAATGGTAAAACTGATACTGTATAATTTATCAACATATAATATATTGCAGTAGGAGTTTAATATAAATATAAATGAATCATTAAAACAACATTTGATTTAATGTGAAGCCACCTGAAGTTACAAAGTTAAAACTCAATTGACAATAAAACAATGTTTATAGCAAGTAGCTTAACAATGTTTACAACAAGTAGTTACGAGTAATATTTACAACAAGTAGTTATGTAAGACCTAAGTTCGAATGATACATAATTATGAATATAATAAAAAGGCTGCCGGTATCAGTTTCAGCAGGGGGCCGCGGCGCGGCCAGCGTCAGGTGGAAGTTCTTTTGCTTTATTTAATTATAAAGAGGAGCATTTTGGTATTTTCACTTGAAGGACGAATTTAAGGCCACACGATCAGTTTAGGAGGGTCATTTACTCCTCTTTCACCCACCTTATCCTCTCCACTTCAATTTTAGAGAGAGAACCCAATTTAAGAGAGAGAAAGCTCAAATTAAGGAGGAAGAAGCTTGATTCGGGTCAAAACGCGAGTATTAAAGTTGTTCATCTAGTCACTAGCTACGTTTTGATTGTGGTGGTAAGTCTTAATCTTGATTTCCTTTATTTTGATAGATTAAGGGTTAGGGTTTGAGCTAGTGTTGAACTTGAAACCCATTTGTTGGTAATTTGGGAAATTTTGGGTAAGTTTGAGTCATGAGCACTCAAGAATGACTAACCTAGGGTTTCAAAGTGATAATTGGTGTTTATGAGTCTTAAATGGTTAGTTAATCACTAGCACCCTTTGATATTTAGTAAGTGGGTGTTATTTGGGTATGTTGATGACCCAAATGGGTGTGTTAACCTTGAAATGGGTCAAATGAGTCTTTGATGACCTAAGTTGTTTAATGAGTGTGAAAATGCGATAAACTTGTGTTAAAAAGTGTATTAAGACCATATTTGGCTAGCGTTAGGGTTTTGGCAAAGTTGACCTAATATTATGATTAAGAGTGCAAATGGGTCGAAATTGCACTATGGGTCAAAATGACACTAGGATGGTGAGTGAGTTGGTTGACCAACTTGATTGTGTGATTGATTATATGCATAATGTAATAGGTACGTTACATTGAAGGTTGCAAGCTCAGTTATCATTCACGAAAGGCTTTAAGGTGAGTGGAATAATTATATATGTATGTATATGATTTATTTGCTTGTGGGATATGGGTTTAAGTTTGATTTTGACGATACCATGTCCTAGAGTATATTGTTTGTTTTGATGAGGGTTAAAGTTCGATGTTGACGATACCTCATGCTTGGATTTAAAGTTCGATGTTGACGAAGCCATACCACTATTGTAGTGACATTTGATGAGGGTTTAAGTTCGATGTTGACGATACCTCATATGTGGGTTTAAGTTCGATGTTGACGATACCACATTTATTGGGACGGATGGGAATTAAGTTCGATGTTGACGATACCATTCGTTGGGCTAGCCTTGAAACCTTGAATATTAATGGATGTTGAGAACATCAACGTTTTACGTGATGTAGTGTAGCATATTGTATTACTCGTGTTATATGCTATTATTGTGCTAGCTTATATTATCGGAGATTTAGCATTATACTTTACGACGGTATGCTAATTAAAATGCTAGCGTGTATGAGGTAATTGGGTAAGTGATTGCAAGTAAGTAGGTTTTATATGTATGTGTATAATTATTGCATTCACTAAGCGTTTTGCTTACCCTCTCGTTGTTTACCTTTTTAGGCTCCGGCGTAGATAAAGGCAAGGGTATTTGCTTGGATTAGCGGACTCCTTAATGTTATGCTAGTGTATTGTTTTTGAAGTTCGACCTAGGTTTGGGTAGTTTAACCCCAAACGCCATGCTCGGGTTTTTGTTTGGTAATTAAACTTGTCGGTCGAAACTTATATTTGATGTGTAAGTGAGCATATGGAGCTCGGTGGTCAAATACTCGATTTGTGGTTGTTAAAATATGTACACTTTATTTACTTACGCGGCGGAAAGTCTTTGTGTTGACGGTTGTCGTTTACCACGAAATTTGGTGTTGTATAATTTTTGTACAAGTCAGAAACAGATTGGGTCGTTAAAAGTGGTATCAGAGCATGGTCTAAGGGATTTAGGCGACTTGAGATAGGTGCCTAGACTTAGACTTTATTGTGTATGCGCTTTATGCGTGACTTGTAGGATTTCGGGTCGGACCGGGATTGGTTGGTGCCTAGGTATAAGTGAACTAATTTTGCGCTAATTGTTTTGTGTTGTGTTTGCAATCATTGATCGGTTCATAAATGCCGATTGTGTTTGATATTAAAGGATGAACTTTATGTGTGCATTTGAGGTTTAAAAGGCTATTTTTTAAGGTTTTCATAATGGGTAACGAGTCAAGACGAAACGCGAAAACGAGGATTAAAACGAGAAAAAGGCGCGAAAAAAGTGCCCAGCCGCAAATTGCGGCTGGTGAGCATAAATTACGGCTGGCACGAAATAAAAAGTTTGTTCAGGTCAGAAACGGGCATAAGGAGGCGCTTGGGTTTTTGCGACTGGGCGTAAATTGCGGCTGGTGAGCATAAATTGCGGCTGAACGTATTTTTGGATAGAATTTAGAGCCGGATTTGAGGGATTTCATGCTTGGGGAATACCCTACTTCATCCCTATATAAGGAAAACCCTAGGCTACCAATTGAATACCTTTTCCATCAGTTTGAGAGCCAAAAACACACCAAAACACATCACAAATCATCATCAATCAAGGATTCAAGTTAGGATTCAAGTGGTGTTCATCATGCAACTTCAAGAAACAACCATGATCATCATCACCAACGTGCTTGACTAGTTTTCTTATCTTCATCCTTTCCATGAACAATTAAACATGTATTATTTCATTCAAGTTTATGTGGTTTATGATGTTTTAATACTTATGTCTTTTAAATTATGATATTGTAAAACCAATCAATTATTGATCAATGCAAGTTCTATGATTTTGTTATTGCAAGTTGAATTATTGTGATTTAACATTGTGTTCTTGATCCAACTTAGTGTTAATTAGATTAAGGATAAAGACATATTGTCTAGGTTGCAAAGTTCAATCCCAAGATAGTAGAATTGATGAACTTAAGAAATCTTATCTATGAGATTTGATCAATACTTGGTAAACATAATACTTGTTTGAATGAATACATGCTAGATTGGGATTGTGAAAGGATAAAGACTTTTAATCTCATTGTTTACATTTCAATATTTTCAATTGCACTTCAGTTTAAGTTTTAAGCTTTAATTTAATTGATTAATCTTGGTAGCTCTTAGTTAAACAAACAAACCCATCCTAAAATTGGTTGCCATTAACCACTATTTTTCGTGGAACGAATTATGCTTACCCTATCTAAAGTAGAGTAATTAGGCTATTTTTGACCGGCCCTTCGACACCGATCAAATTTTGGCGCCGCTGCCGGGGAGGTGTGCGCTTGATTGCAAGCTCTTATTTTATTTGCTTTCTTGTTAAATTAGAAAAAACCATAAAAATCATAAAACCATAAAAAAATTCAAAAATATTGTTTTCTTTTATTTTGTTTTGTCAGTTTTACGCTCGGTATTCTTGTTTTTGTTGAAGTGCAGGTTAGTGTATGCAAACTCGGAGTTCAGGAGATCAAAATCTTGAGCCTTTAAACCCGAAAATCGAGAAATCTGCAAAAGCTAATCGAAAAGCTAAAAGGATTTCGAAAAGCTCGACGGTGGCTTCAGCATCAACACAACCACCACCAGAGTCACATCCTATTGTTCCACCAAATTCTCCTAAATCAGACTCCGACGTCGAGGAGGAAGTTTTCGTTCATCAAACCGAAATGGCTGAACATGCAAGAGGAGTAGATACCTACTACCAACCGGGTGACTATGCGGATCATTCACTCATTGTTTTTCCCACCCAAGAAGGGGGAAACAATCGTAGATTTGAGGTCCGACCTCAACTTATCTCCATTTTTTCAACCTACCGAGGTATGGCTAATGAGAAACCATATGAACAAATTACTGAGTTCAACAAAATTTGTGCTACTAATCAGGTAAACGGATTCACTGACGAAGAGGTACGCCTTCGCTTATTTCCTTACTCATTAAAAGATAAGGCAAAACGTTGGTTTTTATCCTTACCCACCCGGAGTATTAATACTTGGGCGGAAATGAAAAAACGGTTTTTAGAGGAGTTTTACCCAATAAGTAAGACCTCAAACATGCGTACGCAAATAAAATCTTTTAGGCAACTGCCTGGTGAACTTTTCCATGAAGCGTACGAGCGTCTCAAGGAATTATTTAGGGAATGCCCACACCATGAAATACCAAAATGGGAATTAGTCAAAGTCTTTTATGATAGTCTAGATTCTCAAAATAAACAATTTCTATTAGCGGCTAGTGGTGGTGTGTTTATGACTCGAAGTAGTGAGGATGAGTGAGCATTTTTTGAGCAATTGAGCAAGGGTTCAAAAACCAAAGCTTCGGTTAAACGAAAAACTTACAATTCTTCCCAAGTTAACCAAGTGTCCACTTCAGTAGGGTCATCTAGAAATTTAGAAAAGGAATTAGACGAGATAAAGATGTTAATGCCAATGTTTAACAACCCGAAGCAGGGTGGTAGTTTTAATTATGTGCAGGTTCAAGAAGTGTGTTCACTATGCGGGGATGCTTCACATTATGCAAATGGATGTAAGAAATGGAACCCACCAATAATGGAAAAGAAAGTGAACGAGGTTCAAGGTCGGAAATATGATCCATATTCTAACACCTACAACCCAGGGTGGAGGAATCATCCAAACTTCAGTTGGAACAACAACAACACATTGAATACACCAAACCAACAACAAAACCATTACCAAAACCATTACCAAAACCATTACCAAAACCAAGATCAAAACCAAAGCAATGCTCCACCAAATCAACCATCGAGCTCGGATGCAAAGATGGATGCGTATATTTTAGAGATGCGAAAGATAGTGGAGGTTCAAAATAAATCTATTGGTGCGTTGGCTAAAGAAATTAGTAATGTGGCTAAAAGCAAGGGAATAAGAGAATCGGGTACCATTCCAAGTTACACGGTTTTAAATCCAAATCACAAAGAAAATGGTAAAGGTCATGGTGTGAACATGGTAGGAACTTTGCGAAGTGGAAAGATTTATAACAACCAAGTCGAGGCAACCGGGAAATTAAAGACTAAGCGTGGTTCAGGTAAGTCTCCTATCGTTTTTAATGAGCATGATGACATTGTTGAAAACGAGGGAAGTGATGTTAAAGAAGGTGATGGGGTTGGGTTAAATGTTGAAAAACCGATAGTTGAAAAGTTTGGGGAACCGGACATGGAGACTAATACCATTCCATTCTCCGAGGCTTTAGAGTCCCCAAACCAATTCCCTTATAGGAAAAAGAGACCGAAAACGGATGATATGTGGGAAATATTTAAACAAGTAAAAATAAATATTCCACTTATTGATGCAATCAAACAAATTCCTGAATATGCTAAGTTTTTAAAAGATTTATGTGTTCAAAAGCGTAAACTCAACGCATCATTGCCCAAAAAGGTAAAATTAACTGAAAAAGTGAGTGCTGTAATTTCGGGTTCACTTCCACCTAAGTTGAAGGACCCGGGGACACCTTTAATTTCGGTTATGGTGGGTAATGTTAATGTCAAAAAGGCTTTGTTGGACTTAGGGGCTAGTATTAACATACTTCCATCGAACCTTGTTGACCGATACGAGTTGGGAACTTTAAAACACACTGATATTCTCGTCCAACTTACAGATCAGTCAATGAGAACTCTACGGGGTATGTTGGAAAATGTGATTGTGAAAGTGAAAGACTTTTATTACCCGGTAGATTTTATTGTTATGGACATTGAGACCACTTTTAGGGAGACCCAACCGACGATCATTCTTGGTCGTCCATTTTTGGCCACAATTGATGCTCTTATCAATTGTAGAACTGGGGTTATGGACATTTCTTTTGGTAATAAGAGATCACGGATTAATATTTTTAATTCATTACATACACCAAATGTCCAGGATTGTTTTTTGTTGGATACTAACCATGAACATGTTCAAAAGTATGCACCAGATGTGAACGAAAGAGGAGGTAAGGAAATCTAGTGAAGAGGGTATGTCAAGTGAATTAATGGAATCTCAAATAAGAACTAATGCAGAAATTTTGATGAGTCAACAAGATTCGATTCAAAATCTTGAGCGGAAATTGAAAAATCTGAGTCAAGTTCTTGAAACCAAGTTGAGTTCATCATTTAGCACCACTTGTTCATTACCGATGAAAGAAACTGTGATGGCAGTATCCACATTTGTTGAGGTAGATGAAAAAGTTTCTAAATGTGAAAAGGATGAACATTTGGTAACACCGAAGACGAGTAGGCTCTATCGACCGCCATCGATAAGAAAATCAAATGAACATGTATCTAGTGATAACAAAATGAAGAATGTTTATGTTCCGAATGGGCCTGTTTGTGCACTTGAGGAGTCTAGAGAGTTCGATGGGAATGTAGTCAAAGTAATTGGGGGAACCGTAGAAAAACTCGCTGAGCGGTTTGGAGGTCGCAAGATCAAAGTGAATAAGAATGAAAAGGTGAATTCTCAAGTTGATTATGAGGTGTCTTCCAAATTAGAGGATCTTGAAGGGCTTAAGTGTGGGGGAGATAGTGAAAACCCGCCACATAGTTCTTTGAGGCATGATAGTAAGTGTAAGGAATATGTGGATGACCCGGTGCTTGATCGTTCCATGAGGAAATTACATAGACGGGTCCATGATGCTAGGAGTAGAGGGGATGAAAGCTTAACCAACCATCTTGTGTGTAACTTGTCTCCTAAAGAAAAAGATAAATTGTTTAAGTTAATGCATGTGGCTAAGGAGAATGATGTGTGGTTGGATTCTAAGTTGAGGAAAGTTAGAGATAGTGAAGGTTCTCAGAAAGTGAGGGAAGGAGGAACCTTCTACAATCCTAGAATTAGCTGAAATGGAGAAAGAGTCGCGTGCACGACTCAGAAATAAAAACTGCACAAACTATGTGTAGAGTTTGTAAGTCTTCTTTATTTTACCTTTTTATTTTATTTTTCCTTCTTATTTTTAGTTAAATGAACTTTGTGGGTATGTTCACTGCAAGCCCTCACGAGACAAAACTCGTCCACCCGAGAAAATTGGGTGGTTTAAAGGCTTGTTGCATATGCTAAATGCAATCGTGAGCCCTACGGAATGGCTAGTTAGGATTTTACGCTTTTCTTTTGTTTTTCTTTTTTAAGTTGTAATGGAAGGATAAATCTAATCAAATGGAATGCATGATGATGAATCAAAATCGTGTTCAATGGTTACTAATGGATGGTGAACGTGCAAGTATCTCGTTAATATGTAATAATTTCTTTTCTTTTCACACAAACATTGTAATATTCTTAAAACATGCATACGAGGGCGTAGCATGATGTAAGTGTGGGAGAGAGGGGAAATTAATTTTTTTTTTGGGATACATTACTTTGGTTTGAAGCTTAAAGTGAGTAAAACATTATGATTATTAAAATTGAACAAAAATTTTATCATAATTTTATAACAAACCAAGTGTGATTTTTGTGCAAAGGAGTTGAAAGAATAAGTGAAGTGGCATGGTATTAATGGGTATTAAGAAAAGTTAGTTGTTAGCACCTAAATTAAACAAGATTTTTCAAAGTGGTAAAGATAAGAAGTAAAGTCTTCTTAGTTGTGTTATCAAGGTGTTTTCAAAAAGGAAGTAAAGTCTTCCAATTTATATTTAAAGCACTTTTTAGTGTAGCTTTTTACCCATGAATTGACGAAAGTGAAAGGTACAAAATGTCATTTCCTGTTCATTCACATCTTGTTTCGATACCGGGAACAAATGCTAGTGCTTAGACTTGTTCTGTGTCGCTATCCAAAACCAGGATTAGCTGTGGATGACACTAGCCATACCCGCAGTTCGCTGCAAAACAGCCAGTTTAGGGGCTGGATAAATATTCCTAAACGAGAGCCGTGCTTGGGGCTAAAACCACAAAACAAGAGATCGATGGAGCCAAATCCATCAAACAGCCAGTATAGGGGCTGGATAAATATTCCTACACGCGAGCCTTGTTGGGGCGTATAATACCGCTAAAAATAGAGCTAGATGGGGCTAAATCCACAAAAATTATTTCTCATTATAAGTCACGTGGGACTTAAATTCTACGACCCTTCGTCGATTGTCCACCCTGCTCCGAGAGTCACTGAATGAGTTGTTGGGGGCATGAGATGAGTGCCGTGATCCTAAAACGTCGGGGGAACTAAAAAGGGTGTCTTCGGACACTCTGTGTAACGACCCTGGATTTTTTGATTTATATTATTAATATTTATTATTAATACTTGTGTTTTAATAAATGTATTCTTATACATTTTCCTTGTCACCGTAATTGACTTTCCAATGTCCCGACTCGTCTTTTCGACGCGCGCTTTTCACGAATAATATTTCAAATATTATTTACGTTCATAATTAATTATTATTAATTATTCCTAATTAACTAATGTAAGTAGTTAATTACTTTGACTTTTTACTAAATTGTTGCATACTTATACATGGGCTTATATTATTGAACTTGGACTATCAAGGCCCACCCTACATTACTTAATGAACTAATTAGTGAGTCCATTATTATGCTAGTGATTCATTAAGATTAAACAAAGATTAATTAAGTGTTGGAGACAAGGATGTTTCAAGCATGCATGCACCACCTTCCCATGTATTTAACCTTATACACTTTCCTAGCAAACACCATCCTCCCACACATGAAAGAACCACATTGACTATCCCCTTTAGGAAGCCAAAACCGATCGGTTTGGCATGACGGAGGGAGATCCACATTTTTTTTTTGTGTTACATATATGCTAGTTTTACTCCATTCCACACATATCATACTTACACCACTTTTTTTTTTCCTCTAGACTTTTTCTCTCTAAATTGTAAGTAAATTTTTTTTCCTTTCTTCTTCCTTCCTTTGAAAATCGCCAAGTATCATCATCACCTTACTTGTTTGTTGTTTGTGTTAAAGATCAAGCTTTCTAGTTTGTATCTTCATGTAATCTTGCTTCTTCCATCCTTTGTTTGATGAGGAATCAAGAACAAGGATCTAAGCTTGTTAGCTTATGGTTCTACACTTGAAATGTTATAAAGATTTAAAGTTCATAAGCTTTAAGATCTTACTTGTGTTTATGTTTTGGAAACTTAAGGTTTATTGTCTTAAGATCCAAGCTTTAACTTGAATCTCCTTAAGTATAAAATAAACATGAACTTGTTACTTGTAACTTTAGTTTATTTCTTCATTTTTTTTATTTATATCGTGATTGTATAATTTTGGTCAAGTATTACTAGTTAAACTTGATCTCATTCTTCTTGAAACCAAAGTTTAAACCTTGTAAGTTCAAGAACATGGAAGTTAAACTTTCTAGTTATAACTTTATACACTTATGTTGGATCTAAGTTTCTATATCTTATGGTCTTCCAATTTTTTCTAAAACAAAAGCTTATAAGCTTATATACATTCTACAAGATTAAAATCTAAGTTTCATAACTTATGGTTTTATTAAAGTGAAGATCCAAGTTCTATAACTTAGGGTTTAACTTAAGAACACTAGATCTAGACTTTTTAGACTAGGATCTTCAAGATCTAACTAAGATCTAAGTTCTACAACTTAAGATCTTGTTTATTTAGTTTACATTCAAGTTTACAGCTTACTATTACTATTAGAACTCATGTATGTGTCGGATCTAAGATCTTGATGTAACTTTGGTTCATTAACCTTCTTACAACCCTTAAATGAGTTGTGATATTTATCTTAGACATACACTAGTGTCATGATGGTCAAAACTTGGTTAAAGTGATGCAAACACATCAACGAGTTGTACACTTGAAGCTACAAGCATCAAGGATGAGAACCGTGATGAACATCAAGCACCAAGAATCCCATCGGAGCACTTTGCTTACTATTTTCTGGGTCTGATCAAACTCCCTGGGCTACTGTAAAGTTGATTTCCAGTTAGTTCGGTTCGAGTAGATGATTTTCCATTTAGGCCTCTCCTAAATCCGATATACGGTTTAGGATTCATAGCCTTCCGAAAGTCACTACGCCCTTTTAACGTTGTGCAGAAATTTCTGACCTACTCACACTTAAAATGTCGTCACGGTCAAACGAAGATGAGTTTGGTTCTGAAAGTTGGTCAGTGGTTAAAGGACTCATATACGGAGCCATGGCCACTGGTCTCACCTCATTTCAGTTCGTATAGAGGTCATGGCAGCTGAACGAATTCAGCATTTGTTTCGATCTCTATTCTTGATTGAAAACTTACTTTACTTTTTACTTATGTTGTTGAATGATGATGATACTGAAGAACTAATTTACATACTTTTAAACCCTTGGGAACGATTTACTGACTTAGTAACTTTTAACTTAGGTTGAGGATCTTTCGGACCAACTACTTGCTTACTTATCTCGTATCGACTTTACTACTTTTCACTGTGAGTTATAGCATCCCTTTTTACTTTAACTATTTTGGGAACTGAGAATACATGCGTTTTTTTTTACGTTTTACATACTAGGCACTAGTACTTAAACTTTATATATGTGTAGGTTATATAATAACATAAACTTTCCCCTTAGCTCGGTAACGTTTAGTCATTGGTTTTTGAACCGGTGAACGCGAATCTTAGATATGGATCCATAGGGTTTGACATCACCACTCGGGCTAGTCGTGCTAGCATTTAATGAGTGTTTAATACTTCGTAAACTTACGCAGTCGCCAAGTGTACTTTTAGGGGGTGATATTACTGAAGGTATTTCATATGCCCGAGAGACATATTAATTAATGTGGCCAATATGTTATGATCCAAGTCGGGTCATACCCAATAACAAGTCGACAACACCTTAAGAGTGTTTATTTTAATGAATGGATCTTTAAAATAAATACTAGACACTTAGACTTTAGAAATTGGTTTTCTAAAATTAATATGCATGAAATAATTATTTGGATAATTATAAATGTAAGTTTTATGATTAAACTTATATGTGTGTGATGATTTTATAATATGGTTATAAAATTAAGAATAAGTGCAAGGAGCACTTAGGTAACTTATAAATGGCTTATAAGTTTAATGATGTACAAGTAATAATAATACTTACATTATTATTATAATGGGTTTATAAATAATATAGTGTAAGTATTATGCATGTGTAACTTTTGCTAATTTAAATTAATTAGCATAGAATTTAAATGGAAAAGAAAATCAAATAAAATTCAAATTAAAGTGGGAATGGGGCTGCATTTAGGAGTCCAAGACACTCCATCTCTTGCTTTTAATTTTGATTAAAAAGATATCCATTTGGTGCATGCATCTTACACATCTAAACACACACATTACTTACACTTTTGAAAAAACCAAAAACTCTCCTCACCACCTCCTTTGGCCGCCACTTTTGAAGCCAAGAAAGGGTGTTCTAGTTTGGTTTTTCAAGCATACACTTGTGTCTAAAATCCTAACTACTTGGTGTTGTTAGTTGCTTGTGGGTATCAAAGATTTGAGGCTTCAAGTGAGAAGCTTTCTTCATCTACATCATAATCTTCATCTTGTTCTTATTCCTCCTAACTTGGAGAGGTATAAACCTTAAACTAGCTCTATTTATTTTTGAGTATATTTTACAAGACTAGATCTAAAAATGGAATACTTTTAAATGGTTAAAACACACACTAAACAAAAGTTAAAAATGCTTCCGCTAGGTCATGTTTATGGCCGAAATATTTGACACATAAAATGGGTTTTATGATTTTGTTTACTTGTGGTATTCCATCAATGGTATCAGAGCCAAAGTCTTGTTAATATGCTTCTTGTTTTTGGCTAGTAAACTCATTTATCTTACAATCTACCAACATGCATGAAAGTAGAAAGTAAAAATAATGAGTTTTGGTGGGTTTGGTTATTTTGGCCGAAATATAGGTGGTTCCAAAAGGGGTTTGGAACTTGTTTTGGTCAAAATTTGTTGTATGTTATGGTTCACAATCAAGCCTAGACCTTGTGGTTGTTTTGTTGAATGTTGTGGTTGTAATATTCATTCTTATGGTTTGTAATAAATTTATTCATTTTGGTATGTAATAAGTTGTATTATTTCTTGTAAGTTTGATGTAATTTATTCTATTTGGTTTGTAATAATAGAATAGGTTGTATTTCATTTTCTAGAAAGATTGTATTAGGATATAATTTTGTAAAGAGAAAATGAAGATTCAAGATGAAGATTACAAGATGGAACTTTGAAGATTACAAGATTAAGTGGGAGATTTTGTATAAAATCTCTTGCTTGTTTTGTTAACCCTTAGAAGGTGACATTTGTTTTGGCTAAACAAATGTCTACCAAATTGGCTTGATTGTGGACTTGTGTGTTTGCATGCTTGTATGATTATGTTTGTTTGTTTGGATTGCTACAAATATTTCACATGTTTACAACTTGCAAAATACATTATAAATGGTTATAATAAAACATAACATAAGACACTAATAATTGGTTATTAGGACTAAATAAAATGGTTTATTTTAAAAGGTAGTAATTGGTTTTACTAAAAGGACATGAAAATTAGTTTTTCAAAATATACTACACACCAAATGCATGTTGGTGTATAGCACTTTGTTTTCTTAAACTAGAATTTAGGAAAACTTAAAATCCCTTAACTACAACATGGCAAAACAAGTTAAACGCCATCCTAATTGTGGAACACTTGAACATAGTAGTGAACTCATGATGGGATAAAGGTCACCTAACCGTCATGAGCAAACTAATGTAATTAAGGTAAGATTCACATGCTTGTGGGATAAAGGTCACCTAACCACTTGTATGTTAATCTTACATGTTTGCACAAATAGGACGACTTGATTTGGGAATCATGAACTTAGGGTCACCGAAGCATGAGGAACAAATAGGCGTTGATGGGATTAATATGCCATGCAAAAAGATTGCATGATCCCATAACTTAGAAGTTGCAAAAGGATTGCAATTGTCATGTAAATGACTACCTAGCTAAATCAAATGATGGGATAAAGGTCACCTAACCAAAATTTGATTTACCGTTGGATTCTAAGATTTAATTAAACAATTGATATTAAAAGGGTATTGTTTATTAAATTTGAAATCAATACTTAAAAGAACTTTGTTGAAATTTGTAGATGGCCGCTAATAACAACAACAACATGAACAACGCACCACTTAACTTTAACAACCTATCGTTACGGTCTCTCCTCGAGAAAGACAAACTCAACCATACAAATTTTATGGATTGGTTCCGCAATCTTCGGATTGTCCTCAAACAAGAGGATAAAATGTATGTGCTTGAGGACCCCATTCCCGACCAACCGGATGAGAGTGATGTGGAGGCAATGGCCTCTTACGATAAGTATTGCCACGACTCCCTTCAAGTCTCATGCTTAATGCTTGGGACTATGATACCCGAACTCCAAAAGGATTTCGAGCATCATAGCGCTTACGACATGATAACACAATTGAAGGAGATGTTTCTCCAACAAGCACGTGTTGAGCGTTTTGAAACGGTTCGGGCGCTTCATGCTTGTCGTATGGACGAATCCCAATCGGTTTCATCTTATGTACTTAAGATGAAAAGCCTTATCGATCGTGCAAACCGTCTCAACCTTAACATATCTAATGAGTTAGCCACCGATCTTATCCTTAACTCCCTATCAAAGAGGTTTGATCAATTTGTAATTAATTACAACATGAATGGGATGGATAAGAGCATAGGTGAGCTTCATGGTATGCTTAGGACGGCGGAAACAAGCATGGGTAAAAGGGCTTTACCCGTGTTAGCAATCGATCAAGGTGGGTCTAAAGGTAACACCTCTAAGCCAAAGGTGGCTAAGAGAAAAGGACCCGTCCATCAAGGCAAAGGGAAGGGGAAGATGGTTACCCCAACCATCAACAAGGCCAAGAAGCAAAAGGTAGCCGAGAAGGCAAACCCCAAGGAAGACCCATGTTTCGGTTGCGGTGAGATGGGTCATTGGAAACGAAACTGTCCGGTCTATCTTAAAGAGTTGAAGGACAAGAGGGATGCAGGGCAAACCTCAGGTAATATATATATGGTATATATAGAGCTTAGTATTACTTCTTCTAATACATGGGTATTAGACACGGGATGTGGAACTCATATTTGCAATTCTTTGCAGGGGTTCAAAAGAAGTGATCATAAAGCGGGAACATCAAGTCTCTATATGGGCAATGGTGCAAAGGTGCATGTTAAAGCTCAAGGAGAATTTGTTTTGAAGCTTCCAAGTGGATTGGAGCTTATTTTAGAAAATGTTTTGTATGCACCGGATTTATGTCGAAACATTATTTCTATTTCTCGCTTAAAACAATGTGGTTACGTTGTTAATTTTATTGATGATGATATTCATGTTTCTAAAGATAATGTATTCTATTTCAAGGCTTCGCCTTCAAATGGAATTTATGAATTGGTTCATGATGACACATCATCTAGTAGCTCAATGTACCATACAAGCACCAAGAAACTCAAAAGGGATTTGAGTGATTCCTACTTATGGCATTGTCGCCTTGGTCACATAAACAAGAACCGAATACATACACTTCAAAAGAATGGACTTTTGAAATCAAATGAAATGGATTCGTTTGAAGTATGTGAATCTTGTTTACAAGGCAAGATGACTAAAACACCTTTCAAAGGGACCTATGAAAGGGCTAAAGATTTATTGGGATTAATACATTCGGATGTATGTGGACCCTTTAAACCCATGACTAGGAAAGGTGAAAGATACTTTGTTACTTTCATTGATGACTTTAGTCGTTTCGGATATGTCTACTTATTAAGACACAAGGACGAAACGTTTGAAGCATTCAAAGAATATCAAAACGAAGTACAAAATCAACTCAATAAGACAATTAAGGTACTACGTACCGATAGAGGAGGTGAATACCTAAGCGATGCCTTCCAAGATCATCTTAGGAGTTGTGGGATTATCTCACAACTTACTCCACCCGGAACACCCCAACTTAATGGAGTTTCCGAAAGGAGGAACCGAACCCTAATGGATATGGTTCGATCTATGATGGCAAGAAGCTCGTTGCCTCTATCATTTTGGGGTTATTGTCTAAGCTCCGCGGCTCGTATTTTAAATATGGCCCCAACCAAGAAAGTGGAACGAACTCCTCATGAGATGTGGTTTGGAAAACCTCCCTCTCTTTCATACTTGAAAGTATGGGGATGTGAAGCTTATCCTAAGCGTTATGTAGCAAATAAGCTACATGCTCGATCCACAAAGTGTATCTTCATAGGATATCCCAAAGATGACATGGGATATTACTTCTATGATCCATCCGAGCAAACGGTATTTGTAGCTCGGAAAGCGGAATTCCTTGAAACCAAGTTCCTTATGAAAGGTGATGGTGAAAGGAAAATAGATCTTGTAGAGGTACAAGATCAAGCCGATGATACACAATTGGTTGACACTAGCACTCAACATGAGGATGTTGAAAATGATCAAGTGGATGATCAAGGTACACAAGACGTTCGAAGATCTAGTAGGATTAGTAATCCTCCCGAGAGATATGGGTTTCTCGTGGATGGTTGCTATACGGTTGATTTGGATGAACCGACAAACTACAAAGATGTTTTATCAAGGATAGATAAAGATAAATGGCAGGAAGCCATGAACGCCGAGATGCAATCCATGTATGAAAACCAAGTTTGGGAACTTGTTGAGCAACCTCCTAGCTCTAAGCTAGTTGATTGCATGTGGATTTTCAAAATGAAAACCGACATACATGGAAACTTGGATACATACAAAGCTAGACTTGTAGCAAAGGGTTTCACTCAAACTCAAGGGGTTGACTATGATGAAACCTTCTCGCCTGTGGCCATGCTAAAGTCTATTAGGATATTATTTGCCATCGCTGCTCATTATGATTACGAAATTTGGCAAATGGATGTCAAAACCGCTTTCCTAAATGGGTATCTTGAGGAAGATGTCTATATGGTACAGCCAGAAGGTTTTGTCGATCCGAAAAATCCTAAAAAGGTATGCAAGTTAAGGAAATCGATCTATGGATTGAAACAAGCATCTAGAATGTGGAATCATCGTTTTAATGAAGAGGCAAAGAAATTTGGCTTCATTAAAAATGGTGATGAAGCTTGTGTATACAAGAAGGCTAGTGGGAGCTCCATAATGTTCCT
Source organism: Rutidosis leptorrhynchoides (assembly GCF_046630445.1). NCBI lineage: Eukaryota > Viridiplantae > Streptophyta > Magnoliopsida > Asterales > Asteraceae > Rutidosis > Rutidosis leptorrhynchoides. The sequence continues at coordinate 319,144,282 of NC_092342.1, forward strand.
TGTGCTATATGTGGATGATATATTATTATTTGGGAATGATTTAACCACAATGCAAGAAGTCAAAACTTGGTTAAAGAGTTGCTTCTCCATTAAGGATCTTGGAGAAGCACAATATATATTGGGGATTGGAATCTATAGGAATAGATCCAAGAGATTGATAGGCTTAAGTCAAAGTACATACATTGATAAGGTCTTGAAAAGGTTCAAGATGGAAAACTCTAAGAAAGGTTTGGTACCTATTCAAAGAGGAACCGTTCTCAGTTCATCTCAGTGTCCTACCACGAAAGATGAACAAGAGAGAATGAAAAAGGTCCCATACGCATCTGCTATTGGGTCTATCATGTATGCGATGATATGTACTAGACCGGATGTGTCATGCGCTCTAAGCTTGACAAGTAGATACCAGAATAACCCAGGAAATAGTCATTGGACTGCGGTTAAATGTATATTGAAATACCTTAGAAGGACTAAGGATATGTTTCTAATATATGGGTCTGGTGAGGAGGAACTCGTTGTAAAAGGTTACGTGGACGCGAGTTTCCAAACTGATCGAGATGACTCTCGATCGCAATCCGGTTATGTGTTCATGTTAAATGGAGGTGCAGTTTCTTGGAAGAGTTCGAAACAAGATGTTGTTGCATTATCCACTACAGAGTCGGAGTACATTGCCGCCTCATTGGCAGCTCAGGAAGCTGCATGGATGAAGAAATTTATAGACGACTTAGGAGTGATCCCTTCCATTCAGGACCCTCTTGAGATCTTTTGTGACAACGAGGGAGCGATTGCTCAAATTAAGGAACCTCGTGCTCATCAAAAGACTCGTCACATTGAGCGGAGATTCAACTACATCAGAGATGAAGTTGAAAAGGGAAAGATATGTATTCACAAAGTTCACACAGATCAAAATGTTGCGGACCCACTCACGAAGCTCTTACATGGGCCAAAACATGAGGGACATGTTTGTGCATTAGGGCTTCGATATTCTAGTGATTGGAAATGATCTATTTTATGTATTGTAACGGAACGAATTAGTTCAAGCTCATTAATATAATTATGGTATTATTTCAATTTTGAGCTATGTTCCTATTTAGCATATTTAATCCATGAATAAATATTTATTCTAAATCCCGTAGTTGATCATATTTGTGGGAACAAGTATGAGGTTTAAACTATTATGAACTAGGATTGGTATACATTCACAGGATTGAATGTGGGGCTAGGTAGCTGCCAAAGTTCATAGATATTTGTGGGAAACAAATATTGGGAGACCCGCTCTCAAGATTTACTGTATGGAGCCTTTGTGGTTGATCACACGTAATCTTGAGTAAAGGAGAATATCATTGTATCCTCTGACCTGAGATACATATTGGGTTCGGATATTCACCGAATGTCATGCTTTGATTCCTTTCTTTGCTATCCTGAGAAGGTGGCTCATAAGGGGGCTTCAGGTATGGTACAAGGTGTAGTGTCTAGGACGTATGTAATCAAGATGGAATTTGTCCCTCTTATTCGTTGAGAGTCAGATGTCTAAGGCCTGATAAAGTTAAATCTATAAGAGAGTGATCACTCTATGTCTCTTGGATTTAACATGACATCTAGGACAAAAGGATGTATTGAAGATTCACCTAATCATATTCGAGATGGGAACTCGTAGGGGATGATGTTATTGAATGGCACTAAGTCATAACACGTTGGGGGTGATGGACGGTCGTTAGGTGGTATCCATCACTTGCATTAATTTCTTATGTTTCTCGTGCAAGTGGGAGATTGAAGGTATTTCATATGCTCGAGAGACATATTAATTAATGTGGCCAATATGTTATGATCCAAGTCGGGTCATACCCAATAACAAGTCGACAACACCTTAAGAGTGTTTATTTTAATGAATGGATCTTTAAAATAAATACTAGACACTTAGACTTTAGAAATTGGTTTTCTAAAATTAATATGCATGAAATAATTATTTGGATAATTATAAATGTAAGTTTTATGATTAAACTTATATGTGTGTGATGATTTTATAATATGGTTATAAAATTAAGAATAAGTGCAAGGAGCACTTAGGTAACTTATAAATGGCTTATAAGTTTAATGATGTACAAGTAATAATAATACTTACATTATTATTATAATGGGTTTATAAATAATATAGTGTAAGTATTATGCATGTGTAACTTTTGCTAATTTAAATTAATTAGCATAGAATTTAAATGGAAAAGAAAATCAAATAAAATTCAAATTAAAGTGGGAATGGGGCTGCATTTAGGAGTCCAAGACACTCCATCTCTTGCTTTTAATTTTGATTAAAAAGATATCCATTTGGTGCATGCATCTTACACATCTAAACACACACATTACTTACACTTTTGAAAAAACCAAAAACTCTCCTCACCACCTCCTTTGGCCGCCACTTTTGAAGCCAAGAAAGGGTGTTCTAGTTTGGTTTTTCAAGCATACACTTGTGTCTAAAATCCTAACTACTTGGTGTTGTTAGTTGCTTGTGGGTATCAAAGATTTGAGGCTTCAAGTGAGAAGCTTTCTTCATCTACATCATAATCTTCATCTTGTTCTTATTCCTCCTAACTTGGAGAGGTATAAACCTTAAACTAGCTCTATTTATTTTTGAGTATATTTTACAAGACTAGATCTAAAAATGGAATACTTTTAAATGGTTAAAACACACACTAAACAAAAGTTAAAAATGCTTCCGCTAGGTCATGTTTATGGCCGAAATATTTGACACATAAAATGGGTTTTATGATTTTGTTTACTTGTGGTATTCCATCAATTACGTTAAGTTAGTTACCAAGTGCCCACGGTTAAGCATATACTTTTCATACTGTTTTGAAATACTGAAATCTTGTGGCCTACCGTACATTACTATTACAGTTTAAAATATAGCTCACCAACATTCGTGTTGACATTTTTAAGCATGTTTTCTCCGGTGCTTAGAGGTTTGATGCTTCCGCTGTAGTAGTCTTGCTGTGTAGACTCCCGCTACTTTTGTTAGAGATGTCTCCGCATGAAACGTTTACCTTGCATTCACAAACTATGTTACTTCTGAACAATGAATTTGTAATGACCATTGGGTCTCGTACTTATGTTAATTGCTTCTATTCGTAGAAGCCTACTATCGTTTGTAGAACTTTTGGTGTTGGTTAAGACGTCACATCTTTTTATGAATGCAAACTTATTTTAAAACAGCATATAGTGTTTGACCTTGTAATGATCCTGTTGTTGATGATCTGTACACGTTAATTTTGTACGGGGAATCACATTTGGTATCAGAGCATTGGTTGTAGGGAATTAGGTTGCATTAGTGAGTCTAGACCGAGCCAAATAGGATTAACTAATAGGACTAATCTACAACTTGCTAGCTTACTTGTTTCTGCGGAACTTGCTGCATGCTACTGTTTACTTTTACTGCTATATGCCGTATGCTACTACCTGTTTTCACTACTGCATGCTACTATCTGCTTTCGATTGCACGATACTTCTGTAGGATTTTTTATTATTGCCACGCTATTTACTGCTATAGATGATCTAGACTGTCGTAGTTATTTTGCCTCATTACGTGCTTGCTATATGTCTTACTGACATGGAAAAAGTTATTTTTCCTTGTTCAGATGTCGGACATTCCACCCATCATCATTGACTTGGAGAGCGACTCAGATTCATCTGCCACCTCGCCTGCTACTGCTGCTGACTCACAGATCCCGTCATCGCTACCCTCCAGCGACTCTGGCAATTCGTCCTCTGGGGACAGTAGCCACGCACCTGACTTGATGATCATCTCAAACGGAGACGAGGATCCAGAGGAGATTCCAGCTCCACCTAGCCCAGGACTCCCGAAGCCACAGCACCATTCCGGTGGTGCTGTGATTCCTGGGGGAAACGGGGACGGTCCTTTCCATAATGAGCGAGGACATTGGGTCAGACGCCTTGCTGATGGACGTGTCGTGCCGATCCCGCCTAGCAGATATCGAATTATGACCACCGGCCGAGCAGATCCACCTTCAGATGATTCAGACGACTCATCATCCGATGACTCCAACGAGGAGGATTCCGAGGATGACTCCGAGGAGGACCCTGAGGAGGTGCCCGTGCAGCCGCCCTCTACCCCGACGAAGAAGCGGTATCGTTTTGATGGTACTGTTATTCCAGGGGTTAACGAAGGTAGACCGTTCTTGGACGCACGTGGACAGTTGGTTAGGGTTACCGCCCGTAAGAGGGTTGTGCCATACCCAGCTGATCCGTTCGTGCGTAAGATTTCCCGTTATGCACCATCTACTTCTGGTACTGCACCATCTGCACCACCAGCTCCACCAGCACCATCTGCACCGCCTGCCCCACCAGCATCCCCGTCGTCGAGGAACTGACGAGGGAGGTGCATGCCCTCCGTGCTCGGGTAACTGAGCTCAAGGACCAGGTGTCTCACATGATGGACATCCTTTACCCACCATCACCATAGGGCTATTGTATTAGATTTCACTATGTAATCCCGTTTGTAGTTTCATGTTTTACTCATGTATTGTACGAACCTTATGCGGATGTATACAACTTTCTTATTAATGAATGGAACTTAGTGTTGTTTAATTTTTGTACGGTGATCTATTTACGTTACTATATGATGATTTTGTGGTATCTGTACCTAGTTGCAATACTTAATTAGCATGTGTTGTGTTGATTCTATGTTAGTTACCATATACTGTATTATTATTATTGAATGCTGGATTTTGACTTAAGTCAAAATTTTCGTTTAGAAGATCAATGGCAAACGGAAGAGTTCTAAGGGAAACGCCTACAGCGGCACGGATCGAGGAAATGATTGCTGCTTGAGTAGCTGCAGCTATGGCGAATTCCAACCCTCAAGTCCCACCGACTAACCAGAACATTCATAACGGGTGTACTTATAAGGAATTCCAAAGCTGCAAACCCCACAATTTCAGTGGTACTGAGGGGCCAGTTGGGCTGACAAGATGGTTCGAGAAGTTGGAATCTGTATTCCGTGTGAGTAACTGCTTCGAAGTGAACAAAACTAGGTATGCCTCCTGTACACTGTCGGACGGCGCTTTAACTTGGTGGAACACCCTTGCTCAGGCTAAGGGAATTGACGAGGCTTATGCTACACTGTGGGAGGAATTTAAGGGGGCTATGATTGAGGGGTATTGCCCCCGAACTGAAATTCAGAAGATGGAAACGGAGTTTTGGGAAATGAAAGTTGTAGGGGCTGATCTTGATAGCTATAACTGAAGGTACTTGGAGCTAGCTTTGATGTACCCCACGATGGTTACCCCTGAATTTAAGCGAATGGAACGGTATTTGTGGGGACTTCCCAAGTCCATTCAGGGAAATATCACCTCTTCGAAACCAGCTGATGTCTCGGAAGCTATGCGCATGGTGCACACCCTGATGAATCAAATTACCCAACAGGAACCAGAGAAAGTGAAGTCAGAATTGGGAGCTAGTAATGGGAAATGTAAGTGGGACGGAAACAAGGGAAAAGGTTTTGATCAAAACCCAGCTAAGAGGTATGAGAATTTCAAGGGAAACAACGACTAGAAGAATCCTAACCCGAACCCTAGCTCGAACCCTAACTACAAAGGTAGCCTCCCGCAGTGCAAGAGATGCTATAAATATCATACTGGGTACTGCAACGTGGTTTGTGAAAAGTGCAAAAGGACTGGACACATCGGCAAGGATTGCAAGACCAACACCTCAGCTGTGAGAACAAATCAGAATGGGCCAAAGAAGTGCTTTGAATGCTGCCATCAGTGTCACTTTAAGAATGAATGCCCAAACAAGAAAAAGGATGGCGGGCCAGCACGTGGGAGAGTCTTCAACATGAACGCCATGGATGCCCGTGAGGATTCTGACTTGGTCACAGGTATATTTACTATTAATAAACTGTTAGCTTCTATCTTGTTTGATACCGGTGCCGATAGGAGTTATGTAGATAGACACTTTTGCTCTAAGATAGATTGATTGTTAGTACCCTTGGAGGAAAGTATGCTTGTTGAGGTAGCCAATGGAAAACTTGAGAAAGTTGACCAAATTAGCAGAGGAGGTATTATAAACTTAGCTGGTATAGATTTTGAGATTGGATTGATACCCATTAAGTTGGGAAGCTTCGATGTGATAGTTGACATGGACTGGTTGTCCAAAGTAAGGGCAGAAGTTATCTGTGGTGAGAAGATTCTTCGTATACCTCGCGAAGACGGTGTGCCGTTGATTGTTTATGGGGAGAAATGTAGCCCAAAGTTGAACCTTATTAGTTGCATGAAGGCACAAAAGATTATGAAAAAGGGGCGTTTTGCTGTTTTAGCGCATGTGAAGAAGTTAGAAACTGAGGAGAAAAGCGTAGATGATGTACGAATTTTGAACGAATTTCCCGATGTCTTTCCAAAAGAATTGACAGGATTACCCCCACCGAGATCAGTAGAGTTTCAGATTGATCTAATACCAGGAGCAACACCTGTGGCTCGCGCACCTTATCGACTCGCACCTTCCGAAATGCAAGAGTTGTAGAGTCAACTACAAGAACTGCTAGACCGTGGATTCATCCAACCAAGCTCTTCGCCTTGGGGCGCACCTGTTTTATTTGTGAAGAAGAAGGATGGATCTTTCCGCATGTGTATCGATTATCGTGAGCTAAACAAGTTGACGATCAAGAATCGGTATCCCCTTCCCAGAATTGACGATCTTTTCGATCAGCTGCAAGGATCAAGCGTTTACTCTAAGATCGATTTACGATCAGGTTATCACCAATTGAGGGTGAAGGAGAGCGATGTACTTAAGACTGCATTCCGAACTCGTTATGGTGACTATGAGTTCCTGGTAATTCCATTCGGTTTAACCAATGCACCTACCGTATTTATGGATCTCATGAATCGTGTATGCAAGCCATACCTGGATAAGTTCGTTATCGTCTTCATAGATGATATCCTCATCTACTCCAAAAACGAAGAAGAACATGAGCAACATCTTCGACTAGTGTTGGAATTCTTGAGACAAGAGCAACTTTATGCCAAATTCTCCAAGTGTGAGTTTTGGTTGAAGGAAGTCCAATTTCTGGGTCATATTGTGGGTGACCAGGGTATCAAAGTTGATCCCACAAAGATCGAAGCTATCAGCAAGTGGGAAACCCCCACTACTCCGACTCACATCCGCCAATTTTTAGGCCTCGCCGGTTATTACCGAAGGTTCATTGAAGGTTTCTCTCTGATTGCACGCCCATTAACCGCACTCACTCACAAAGGGAAGAAGTTCGTTTGGGAAACCGAACAAGAATCAGCATTTCAAACCTTGAAGCAGAAATTGACCACCGCACCTATCCTATCCCTTCCTGAAGGCAGTGACGATTTCGTCGTATATTGCGATGCCTCGAAAAATGGTTTTGGTTGCGTATTGATGCAAAGAACGAAGGTCATTGCTTATGCTTCTCGTCAACTGAAGATTCACGAGCGAAAATACACTACTCACGATCTCGAACTTAGAGCCGTTGTCTTTGTGCTCAAATTATGGAGACACTATCTTTATGGAACTAAAAGTACTATCTTCACCGATCACAAAAGCCTCCAACACATATTCGATCAGAAACAACTGAACATGAGACAGCGACGATGGATCGAGACGCTGAACGACTATGATTGTGAACTTCGTTACCATCCTGGCAAGGCATATGTTGTAGCCGATGCCTTGAGCCGAAAGGAAAGAATGGTACCTCTTCATGTCCACGCCTTGAACATCACCATCCATTCAAATCTCAATAGCCAAATCCGAGTAGCCCAAGATGAAGCTCTCAAAGAGGAGAATATTTCTTATGAACACTTGAACATTCTCGTCTCTCGATTCGAGGTTAAGGAGACTGGACTCCGATACTTCGCCGGAAGAATTTCGGTGCCTAGTTATGGGGATTTACGAAGCCTCATTCTAGACGAAGCCCACAAGTCAAGATATTCGATTCATCCAGGAGCCGATAAAATGTACCACGATCTCAAGGAACAGTATTGGTGGCCTAATCTTAAGAAGGACGTTGCTACTTACGTTGGAAAGTGTTTGACTTGTTCAAAGGTTAAGGCCGAACATCAAAGGCCATCTGGGTTACTTCAGGAACCAGAAATCCCGCAATGGAAGTGGGAAAGGATAACGATGGACTTCATCACGAAACTACCAAAGACGGTGGGCGGATACGATACCATCTGGGTTATCGTTGACCGTCTTACCAAATCTGCACACTTCTAAGCCATGAAAGAAACGGATACGATGGAAAAACTCGCTCAACTATACATAAAGGAAATTGTATCTCGTCATGGTGTGCCCTTATCGATTATTTCAGACCGAGATGCCCGTTTCACTTCTAGATATTGGCGTTCCTTGCAAGAAGCCTTGGGGACACGTCTCGACATGAGCACTGCGTATCACCCGCAAACCGACGGACAAAGCGAACGCACGATTCAAACTTTAGAGGACATGTTGCGTGCATGTGTTATTGATTTCGGAAAGGCTTAGGAGAAGCATTTACCGCTAGCTGAATTTTCTTACAACAACAGCTATCATTCGAGTATTAATGCCGCACCTTTCGAAGCGTTGTATGGCCACAAATGCCGTTCTCCTATTTGTTGGGCCGAAGTAGGCGAAAAGCAAATCACCAGACCCGAGTTAGTCCATGAAACAACCGAGAAGATTGTCCAAATTCAAGCGAGACTCAAGACGGCCCGTGATCGCCAAAAGAGTTATGCCGACCTTAAACGTAAAGACTTCGAATTCAATGTGGGTGACCGTGTAATGTTGAAGATCGCACCTTGGAAAGGTGTAATCCATTTTGGAAAACGTGGAAAGCTCAACCCGCGATACATTGGTCCTTTCGAAATCTTGGAGCGTGTTGGACCCGTTGCTTACCGTCTGGATCTTCCGACTCAATTGAGCTCAGTTCATCCTACCTTCCACGTATCGAATTTGAAGAAGTGTCTTGCTGAACCGGAACTTTTCATACCACTGGAGGAACTTACAATTGATGACAAACTTCACTTCGTGGAAGAACCTGTCGAAATTATGGATCGTGAGGTCAAAACTTTGAAACGCAACAAGATTCCGATCGTCCGAGTCCGATGGAATGCCAAACGAGGACCTGAGTTTACTTGGGAACGAGAGGATCAAATGATGCAGAAGTATCCTCACCTTTTCCAACTCCTCCATCTACCTTAGCTTAAAATTTCGGGATGAAATTTTCTTTAACAGGTGGGTAATATAACGACCCTGGATTTTCCCATTTATATTATTAATATTTATTATTAATACTTGCGTTTTAATAGATGTATTCTGATACATTTTCCTTGTCACCGTAATTGACTTTCCAATGTCATGACTCGTCTTTTCGACGCGCGCTTTTCACGAATAATATTTCAAATATTATTTACGTTCATAATTAAATATTATTAATTATTCCTAATTAACTAATGTAAGTAGTTAATTACTTGGGCTTTTTACTAAATTGTTGCATACTTATACATGGGCTTATATTATTGAACTTGGACTATCAAAGTCTACCCTACATTACTTAATAAACTAATTAGTGAGTCCATTATTATGCTAGTGATTCATTAAGATTAAACAAAGATTAATTAAGTGTTGGAGACAAGGATGTTTCAAGCATGCATGCACCACCTTCCCATGTATTTAACCTTATACACTTTCCTAGCAAACACTATCCTCCCACACATGAAAGAACCACATTGACTATCCCCTTTAGGAAGCCAAAACCGATCGGTTTGGCATGAGGGAGGGAGATCCACATTTTTTTGTGTGTTACATATATGCTAGTTTTACTCCATTCCACACATATCATACTTACACCACTTTTTTTTCCCTCTAGACTTTTTCTTTCTAAATTGTAAGTGAACTTTTTTTTTCTTTCTTCTTCCTTCCTTTGAAAATCGCCAAGTATCATCATCACCTTACTTGTTTGTTGTTTGTTGTTAAAGATCAAGCTTTCTAGTTTGTATCATTCATGACCCGTCCTAATTCATCTGGATGAATACATTACATTTTGTTACATCACGAGGTACTTGACCTCTATATGATAGATTTTAAAAATATTGCATTCGATTTTAAAAGATAATCTTTCTTTACAACGAAAGTTGACGGCATGCATACCATTTCATAATATATCCAACTATAATTGACTTAATAATAATCTTGATGAACTCGACGGCTCGAATGCAATGTCTTTTGAAATATGCCATGAATGACTCCAAGTAATATTTCTAAAATGAGCAAATGCACAGCGGAAGATTTCTTTCGTACCTGAGAATAAACATGCTTTCAAGTGTCAACCAAAAGGTTGGTGAGTTCATTAGTTTATCATAAATAATCATTTCCATAATTTTAATAGACCACAAGATTTCATATTTCCATTTCTCATAAACATCATGCATAAAAATCATTCATATGGATTGAACACCTGGTAACCGACATTAACAAGATGCATATAGAATATCCCCATCATTCCGGGACACCCATCGGACACGATAATTTCGAAGTACTAAAGCATTCCAAATTCCAGAATGGGGCTTGTTTGGCCCGATAGATCTATATTTAGGATTCGCGTCAATTAGGGGGTCTGTTCCCTAATTCTTAGGCTACCAAGTTTAAAAGGGGCATATTCAGCTTCGATCCATTCAACCATATAATGTAGTTTCAATTACTTGTGTCTATTTCGTAAAACATTTATAAAAGCAGCGCATGTATTCTCAGTCCCAAAAATATATATTGCAAAAGCATTTAAAAAGGAAGTAATGAAACTCACAATACTGTATTTTGTAGCAAAAATACATAGGACGGCATTGAATAAGTGAACAATGCAGGGTTGGCCTCGGATTCACGAACCTATATCATTTGTGTATATATATATTAATACACATAATCGTAATCGAATAAGTTTATATATATAACCTATTAATGATATTATTTTTATATTAATAATATGTTTATATTTCATATATTCCTTTTATATAATAAAAATTATTTTGTTATGTTATGTGTTAAACATATATAATTTTTGTATTTCATTTGTTTATCAGAACAATAGTTCTAATTATACTAAGTTAATATAAAGATAATGATAATAACAGTAATAATATACTTATGTTAATAATAACTCTATTAATGACAATAATATAACATCCCGCATTTTTCCGTTTACTTTTCCGTTTAATTATTTAAAGTTCGTTATATGACTATAACATCTCCCGTTAATACTCGTTTTCATTTATCTCATTTAGGTAATTCACGCACCCGAACGAAAGTTGAGGGACTAAACTTGACAAAGGATCAAACCCTTGACTAGGTCAAAGGGTCAAACCCCTTTCATCCATTCATTTTCATCCTCATCTTTTACTACTTCCAAATCCTCTCAACATTCAATCCTAAATTCATCATCTAAATCCGATTTTGGAGGCTAACATCAAAACAAATTACATATTTGGAATCCTCTCTTCATTCTCTACGTTTTGATACTAATTTCATCTCGATTGGGTAACTTTCTAAAAACTCTAAATTTTATAATCTTAGTGTTCTTGACTTAAAGGTGTGTTAATTAGTGTCTATGGCTCATTGTGATGTCGTATATGTAATTTGTATGCTTGATCTTGTGAATTGACATAACTAGCATGAACTTGAAAAAGAGCTTGTTAAATCTTTGATTTTGGATGATGAAATGTGTTTAGATGTTAATGGTTGTGTGTTCAAAGTGTTAGTTACTTCATTAGCTTCGTTTTGGTGTGTTGATTGACATGAAAACCTTACATTAACATGATTATTAGTTTTGAGATTTTGGTTAGGGTTTGATAAGCTTTATATGAACTTTTGATGTATCAAATGCTATGAAATATTGTTGATAAGTGTTTTGTTGCAATGTGTGTTTGATTACCTTCGAAACGGCATATCATACATGTAAATTGGTTGCCCGAATCATGAAATGCGTTTTTAGAACTTGAACCTTTGATTATGAACGTTTAATGCGGTTTTGGGTTATTGTAAGTGTTGAATTACTTGTTGAAATGTGTCTAGTCATTTTCTTCGTCAAAATATCTTTCCAACGGTGTATGATACATGTTTTGGTTGTTTGCGGATCATGATTTGAGTTTGTTTGGTTTTTGGTTCGTGCACTTGTGTTTCAGCAAAACAGGGTCTGTATACTGACCTGGACGCCGTCCAGCCCTTCAGACTTGGACGCCGTCCAGACTCTGGGACGCCGTCCAGTCCTTCAGACTTGGACGCCGTCCAGACTCTGGGACGCCGTCCAATTGCACTATCAGATTCTGTTTTGCTTGGTCAATTTACGAAAAATGTTTGCTATGCTATGGACCTCCGATTCACATGAAACTTGTTCTAACATGCTCATATATGATTAAAAACCTCAGAAAAATAGTTCGGGACCCGACCCGAACGTGTTGCCTTTTTCGTTGACTTTGACCGACCAAAGTTTGACTTTTTGTCAAACTTAACCAAATGATTATGCAATCTTTCTAACATGATTCTATACTTGCATCTTGCATGAAACTTGACAATTTGATTCACATGCTATATAATCGAGTCGTATTGAGCCATAAGACTAATTGAACATCTTTGACCAATCGTGACTATCGTTATTGATACAACCTATTTGTTTAGGTCAAGACTAGCATTGTTTTTTGCACACGTTACTTGTCGAAGTACTTATTTGCTCTTGCGCTCAAGGTGAGATCATAGTCCCACTTTTACTCTTTTGCACTTACATTTGGGATGAGAAAACATAAACGTTTCTTTTTACTAAGTGAACACAAGTACAGGAAAACAAACATTCTACATACGAGTTTGAACAAAAATCCTCAATTCGATTATCATTAGTTACACTTGCTGGGTGTAAGCGAGAACTTATGTTATATGGCCATATGGGTTTGACAAACCCTCATTCAAACGGTTCGCTACCGTTTACGAATGAAATATATTTTCGAGAAACAGCGTATGTTCTAACACTATTGTGATGGGGTTCTATGGAAGGAATGTTAAGCATTGATAATTGGGTGCTCGTGAAACAAACTTTTGGAATGTATTACTATTATATCATTGTTGCAAATCTTGTGGTTCACTTGTACTTACTTACTCAAACCTATGATTTCACCAACGTTTTCGTTGACAGATTTCTATGTTTTTCTCAGGTCCTTGAACATTTGTGTGATTCATGCTTCCTCTCATTACTTTTGATACTTGCTTGGATGTCGAGTAAACATGCATACGTGGAGCGTCTTTTGGCTACTTTCATTTGTGTCGCATATGTTTAAATTGTACTTTAAACTTTGTTATATAACCAGTTGTCGAACTACGTTGTAAACCTTGAAACATCTTTACTTTTGAAATGAATGCGACATACTTTTGGTCAAACGTTGTTTTAAAGACTTATTACCACGTAACGGGACCTAAGTAGACGGCGCCGTCAATGACGATTTTGTCGGGTCGCTACAGATGGTATCAGAGCGTTGGTTGTAGGGATTTAGAGTTCATTGGTGTCAACCCCGAGTCATAGGGTACATTAGTGAGTCTAGACTACAACCGGCATATAGACTTGAAGTAGGAATTACTTGACTACTTGTGCATTATACTCGAACGTTTCTACTCATATCTACTCTTGTTTCATCTTAACCTCACGTTGTTTAATTTGATTGACGCGCCACCTTGACTATAGGAAATGATGTCGAATGCACATATGAATCAGGGTAATATAATTTCTGGGATTATATTACGGTGACTCATATGAACGTTCCGATATTGTGGCATAAAGAATTTAAGGCGAGTCAAGGAAAATTTTTCTCTTTATCCTTATTCCATATCATGATTAGTATTATTGAAAATACTAATCAACGGTATTCTTGGGTTTTGAAGGAACAATGCCTCCTCATCGTGTGCCACGCCATGAGACTCCCGAACAAGCTCTACAACGAATGATAGCCACCGCCGTGGAAGCGGCCATGGCCGATCACTCCTCCAACAATAACAACAACCACAACAACAACAATCATGGAGCCGGTAACTCAAGCGAGGGATGCTCCTATAAAGCCTTCATGGGGTGCAAACCTCACACTTTTGATGGAACTGGGGGACCGGTTGTACTCACTCGATGGTTCGAACAAATGGAAGCCGTTTTTAGCATAAGCGGTTGTCGAGACCAAGATAAAGTCAAATATTCCACCCACACCTTTGCCGGTATCGCCCTCACGTGGTGGAACACCTATGTACAATTGGTGGGTACCGATGAAGCTCACGCCCTCTCTTGGGCCGACTTGAGGGAAAATATGATTGTCGAATATTTCCCTCGTGAAGAAACCCGAAGGCTCGAACAAGAGCTAAGAACTTTAAAGGCGGTCGGAGATGATCTCAAGGCTTATAATCAACAATTTTCCGAACTAGCCTTGATGTGCCCAAATCTTGTGAACCCCGAAGCTTTAAGGGTTGAACTTTACATGGATGGTCCTCCAAAGAGCATCAAACACGGAGTAATGTCATCCAAACCCACTAATCATCAAGAAGCTTTGAACATGGCCTGCAAATTGATAGAAACGGTGGACGAAATTGTAGTGCCGGCACCTAAAGCCGAGGATAAGTCGGGTAACAACAAAAGAAAGTGGGAAGCCCCCCAAACAAGCAACAACAACTTTGCTAAGAAGCCTTACACCTCCGACGGCAAGAAGGGTTATGCCGGGAACCTACCTCTTTGCAACAAATGCAAAAAACATCACTTTGGTGAATGTGGCAAGTTAATTTGCCACCGGTGCCAAGGAGTTGGTTATAAGGCCAATGAGTGTAAAAGTGTTGCCCCCATCGCTCGAAAGGGGCCCAATGCACCAAAAATGGGCACTTGTTATGAATGTGGCCAAACGGGCCATTATAGAAATGCCTGCCCGAAGAGGAAAGATAACCCCAATACGCGCGGCCGAGCTTTCAACATCAACACCGAGGAAGCCCGAGATGACAATGAATTAGTCACGGGTACGTTTCTTCTCAAGAACACTTATGTTACTTGTTTATTCGATTCGGGTGTCGATAAATGCTTTGTATCCGAGACTTTGATTCATTCTTTTAGCACTCCACCACTCCCACTAGATACCACTTATACCATTGAAGTGGCCAACGGGAAACTATTGAGTGCCGACACATATTACCGGGGGTGCACATTAAACATTTTGGGTAATGAATTTGAATTGACTTAATACCCATGGAACTAGGAAGCTTCGATGTAATAATCGGTATGAATTGGCTAGCCAAAACGAAATCTCACATCCTTTGTGATCTTAACGCAATCCGAATTCCTATCGAGAATGGTGAACCTTTGATTGTGTATGGTGATAAGAGTTGCACCGGACTCAACCTCGTTTCGTGCCTTAAAGTTAGAAAACTACTCCGTAAGGGTTGTTTTGCGATCCTTGCTCACGTTAAGAAAGTCGAGTCCGATGAGAAGCATATCGATGATGTGCAAATTGTTAGTGACTTTTTCAATGTATTTCCCGACGAATTGCCGGGTCTTCCACCTCATCGACCGTTAGAATTCCAAATCGATCTTATTCCGGGAGCCGCACCCATAGCACGTGCACCATATAGACTTGCTCCATCCGAAATGCAAGAATTTCAAGGTCAAATCCAAGAACTAATTGACCGTGGTTTTATCCAACCTAGCCATTCACCTTGGGGCGCTCCGATTTTGTTTGTTAAAAAGAAAGACGGATCCCTACGAATGTGTATTGATTATCGTGAACTAAATAAATTGATGGTTAAGAACCGGTATCCTCTTCCTCGCATCGATGACCTCTTTGATCAACTACAAGGATCTTGTGTATATTCGAAAATCAATCTCCGCTCGGGTTATCATCAATTAAGGGTTAAGGGGGAAGATGTCTCCAAAACTGCTTTCCGAACTCGTTATGGTAGTTATGAATTTATTGTTATGCCATTTGGACTCACTAACACACCAGCGGTGTTCATGGATCTTATGAACCGCGTGTGCAAACCGTATCTCGATAAATTCGTTATTGTGTTCATCGATGACAGCTTGGTCTATTCTAAAAGCGAAGAAGAGCACGAACAACATCTCCGACTTGTGCTTGAACGTTTAAGACAAGAACGACTCTATGCTAAATTCTCCAAGTGTGAATTTTGGTTGAAGGAAGTTCAATTTCTTGGTCATGTTGTAAGTGACCAAGGTATTAAAGTCGATCCATCGAAAATCGAAGCCATTAGTAAATGGGAGACTCCTACTACACCTACTCACATTCGTCAATTCTTGGGTCTCACTGGATACTACCGTAGATTCATCAAGGATTTCTCTTTGGTTGCTCGTCCTCTAACCGCATTAACTCACAAGGGAAAGAAATTCATTTGGGCGACCGAACAAGAATCCGCATTTCAAATCTTAAAAACGAAGCTAACCACCGCTCCTATCTTGTCACTTCCCGAAGGCAATGACGATTTTGTTGTGTATTGCGATGCCTCGAAACATGGTTTTGGGTGTGTGTTGATGCAACGAACGAAAGTCATTTCTTATGCTTCTCGACAACTCAAAATTCATGAATGAAACTACACGACACATGATCTCGAACTCGGAGCCGTTGTATTTGCACTTAAAATATGGAGGCACTATCTTTATGGAACCAAGAGTACTATCTTTACCGATCACAAAAGCCTCCAACACATCATCGATCAAAAGCAACTAAACATGAGACAACGACGGTGGATTGAAACTTTGAACGATTACGATTGTGAGCTTCGTTACCATCCGGGAAAGGCAAATGTAGTAGCTGATGCCTTAAGTCGAAAGAAAAGAGCGGTGCCTCTTCGTGTCCAAGCTTTAAACATCACCATTCACACCAACCTTAATAGCCAAATTCGGGTAGCCCAAGATGAGGCTCTCAAGGATGAAAACATTTCACACGAGCTCTTGAATATTCTCGTCTCTCGATTCAAAACCAAGGAAACCGGACTCCGATATTTCGCTGGGAGGATTTGGGTGCCTAGTTATGGGGACCTATGAAGCCTTATTCTAGATGAAGCACATAAGTCACGATACTCGATTCACCCCGTGCCAATAAGATGTACCACGACCTTAAACAACAATATTGGTGGCCGAACATCAAAAGGGACGTAGCTACTTATGTTGCCAAGTGTTTGACATGTTCCAAAGTCAAAGCCGAACACCAAAGACCGTCAGGGTTACTTCAACAACCCGAAATCCCGCAATGGAAGTGGGAAGGAATAACAATGGATTTTATCACCAAGCTACCAAAAACGACGGGCGGTTACGACACTATTTGGGTTATTGTTGATTGTCTCACCAAATCCGCACACTTTCTCGCCATGAAGGAGACCGACAAAATGGAGAAACTTGCACAACTTTACATCAAGGAGGTCGTAGCCCGACACGGTGTACTTTATCGATTATCTCCGACCGAGATGGCCGTTTTGTTTCTAGGTTTTGGCGTACCTTTCAAGAAGCGTTAGGAACGCGTTTAGACATGAGCACCGCATACCATCCGCAAACCGACGGACAAAGCAAACGTACAATTCAAACCTTGGAAGACATGCTACGAGCTTGTGTCATCGACTTTGGAAAAGCTTGGGATAAGCACTTGCCTCTCGCCGAATTCTCCTACAACAACAGTTATCACGCGAGTATTAACGCCGCACCATTCGAAGCTTTATATGACCGAAAATGTCGTTCACCCCTTTGTTGGGCTGAAGTAGGTGACACACAAATCACCGGACCCGAACTCATTCATGAAACAACCGAGAAGATCGTTCAAATCCGAGATAGGCTTAGGACAGCCCGAAGTCGTCAAAAGAGCTATACCGACAAACGACGCAACGACCTCGAATTTCAAGTCGGTGACCGGGTAATGTTAAAAGTCGCACCTTGGAAAGGTGTAATCTGTTTTGGGAAATGCGGGAAGCTAAATCCGCGGTATATTGGTCCTTTCGAAATCTTGGAGCATATTGGAACCGTTGCTTACCGTTTAGATCTTCCACCTCAATTGAACTCCGTTCATCCTACCTTCCATGTATCTAACTTGAAAAAGTGTCTTGCCGAAACCGATATCGTCATCCCTCTCGAGGAACTTACTATTGATGACAAACTTCATTTTGTGGAGGAACCGGTTGAAATTGTGGACACCTCCGTCAAGACATTGAAACAAAGCTGAATTTCGATTGTTAAAGTCCGTTGGAACCCCAAAAGGGGACCCGAGTTTACTTGGGAAAGGCAAGATCAAATGCAAAGGAAATACCCTCACTTATTCCCGGTTCCGGAAACGCAAGATTTCGAGGAAGAAACAACGACTACTACGCCTACTTAAATTTCGGGATGAAATTTCTTTTAAGGAGTAGGTAATGTAACATCCCGCCTTTTTCTGTTTACTTTTCCGTTTAATTATTTAAAGTCCGTTATATGACTATAACATCTCCCGTTAATACGCGTTTTAAATTATCTCATTTAGGTAATTCACGCACCCGAACGAAAGTTGAGGGACTAAACTTGACAAAGGATCAAACCCTTGACTAGGTCAAAGGGTCAAACCCCTTTCATCCATTCATTTTCATCCTCATCTTTTACTACTTCCAAATCCTCTCAACATTCAATCCTAAATTCATCATCTAAATCCGATTTTGGAGGCTAACATCAAAACAAATTACATATTTGGAATCCTCTCTTCATTCTCTATGTTTTGATACTAATTTCATCTCGATTGGGTAACTTTCTAAAAACTCTAAATTTCATAATCTTAGTGTTCTTGACTTAAAGGTGTGTTAATTAGTGTCTATGGCTCATTGTGATGTCGTATATGTAATTTGTATGCTCGATCTTGTGAATTGACATAACTAGCATGAACTTGAAAAAGAGCTTGTTAAATCTTTGATTTTGGATGATGAAATGTGTTTAGATGTTAATGGTTGTGTGTTCAAAGTGTTAGTTACTTCATTAGCTTCGTTTTGGTGTGTTGATTGACATGAAAACCTTACATTAACATGATTATTGGTTTTGAGATTTTAGTTAGGGTTTGATAAGCTTTATATGAACTTTTGATGTATCAAATGCTATGAAATATTGTTGATAAGTGTTTTGTTGCAATGTGTGTTTGATTACCTTCGAAACGGCATATCATACATGTAAATTGGTTGCCCGAATCATGAAATGCGTTTTTAGAACTTGAACCATTGATTATGAACGTTTAATGCGGTTTTGGGTTGTTGTAAGTGTTGAATTACTTGTTGAAATGTGTCTAGTCGTTTTCTTCGTCAAAATACCTTACCAACGGTGTATGATACATGTTTTGGTTGTTTGCGGATCATGATTTGAGTTTGTTTGGTTTTTGGTTCGTGCACTTGTGTTTCAGCAAAACAGGGTCTGTATACTGACCTGGACGCCGTCCAGACTCTAGGACGCCGTCCAGACTCTGGGACGCTGTCCAGCCCTTCAGACTTGGATGCCGTCCAGACTCTGGGACGCCGTCCAATTGCACTATCAGATTCTGTTTTGCTTGGTCAATTTACGAAAAATGTTTGCTATGCTATGGACCTCCGATTCAAATGAAACTTGTTCTAACATGCTCATATATGATTAAAAACCTCAGAAAAATAGTTCGGGACCCGACCCGAACGTGTTGACTTTTTCGTTGACTTTGACCGACCAAAGTTTGACTTTTTGTCAATCTTAACCAAATGATTATGCAATCTTTCTAACATGATTCTATACTTGCATCTTGCATGAAACTTGACAATTTGATTCACATGCTGCATAATCGAGTCGTATTGAGCCATAGGACTAATTGAACATCTTTGACCAATCGTGACTATCGTTATTGATACAACCTATTTGTTTAGGTCAAGACTAGCATTGTTCTTTGCACACATTACTTGTCGAAGTACTTATTTGCTCTTGCGCTCAAGGTGAGATCATAGTCCCACTTTTACTCTTTTGCACTTACATTTGGGATGAGAAAACATAAACGTTTCTTTTTACTAAGTGAACACAAGTACAGGAAAACAAACATTCTACATACGAGTTTGAACAAAAATCCTCAATTCGATTATCATTAGTTACACTTGCCGGGTGTAAGCGAGAACTTATGTTATATGGCCATATGGGTTTGACAAACTCTCATTCAAACGGTTCGCTACCGTTTACGAATGAAATATATTTTCGAGAAACAATGTATGTTCTAACACTATTGTGATGGGGTTCTATGGAAGGAATGTTAAGCATTGATAATTGGGTGCTCGTGAAACAAACTTTTGGAATGTATTACTATTATATCATTGTTGCAAATCTTGTGGTTCACTTGTACTTACTTACTCAAACCTATGATTTCACCAACGTTTTCGTTGACAGATTTCTATGTTTTTCTCAGGTCCTTGAACATTTGTGTGATTCATGCTTCCTCTCATTACTTTTGATACTTGCTTGGATGTCGAGTAAACATGCATACGTGGAGCGTCTTTTGGCTACTTTCATTTGTGTCGCATATGTTTAAATTGTACTTTAAACTTTGTTATATAACCAGTTGTCGAACTACCTTGTAAACCTTGAAACATCTTTACTTTTGAAATGAATGCGACATACTTTTGGTCAAACGTTATTTTAAAGACTTATGACCACGTAACGGGACCTAAGTAGACGGCGCCGTCAATGACGATTTTGTCGGGTCGCTACAAATAACAATGATATTAATAATAATACTTGTAAAGATATTAATTTTACTGTTAATGATAGTTATGATACTGATTTTAGTAATTACATAATAATGATACTCGTGAAAATATAATTAATAATACTTATGTTAATATTAACAATTCTATTATTTATAAAAGATATTAATACTAATGTTTACGAAAATAATAATAATTTTGTATTATTTTCATAATGATAATAATAATAAACCTTTCCATCATAATAATAATATTAAAGTTTTAAAATTAATACTAATATGATAACTAATACTCATAATAATAATAATAGATATAATACTTATAATTATGATAATAATAATAATCTTAATACTAATGATAATAATACTTAAATAATAATTTGATCATAATGGTATTACATTTTAATCTTAATGATAATACTAATAATAATAATAATAATAATAATAATACTAATAATAATAATAATAATAATAATAATAATAATAATAATAATAATAATAATAATAATAATAATAATAATAATAATAATAATCATAATAATAAAATGTATTTACTACCTTAATGAGCGAGTTCCTAAAAAAATGCCTCAGTCCGGGCTCGAACCCCAGACCTCTTGCCTAAACATCTCCCTTCCCAACCACTGACCCATTCGATTGTTTCTGTTTTAATCCGCTCGACTATTTATTTAATATGTAAGAACCGTTTGCCATCTATATCCTTCTTTTCATTATCACCATCGAATTTCTCCTAATTCAAGTTTGGGTTTCGGCCCAACTAAAA
Organism: Rutidosis leptorrhynchoides; assembly: GCF_046630445.1. Lineage (NCBI taxonomy): Eukaryota > Viridiplantae > Streptophyta > Magnoliopsida > Asterales > Asteraceae > Rutidosis > Rutidosis leptorrhynchoides. The sequence continues at coordinate 319,165,789 of NC_092342.1, forward strand.
TCCAAATTTAATAGCGACCCAGTTAGCAATTGTACATAATCCTGGAAGCCCAACAATCAGTTTAATGTTCAATAACTGTTTCGTGCATTGAGTAGGTTAACACGACAAGAAAACAAAAGTGGGGTCTTCAGTTTATCAATCAAGATTATCGTTATCATATTTATCAAGATACTTTCATCATCAATCATTCGTCTTCACGAAACATCACCATCATTGCTCGATATTTTCCTTCTTCTTCATGTCATCATTAAACTTTTATCATCATCGTCCACTCTATTTTAAAAGAAACAGAAAAACAAACGCATCACTTTGGCTGCTGCTCGAACAGCTGGAAAAGATAACAAAAGCAAACACGCTGCAGGCCTTCATTTTATGTGGGGTTGTGATGGTTGTGGCTTGGACAGAAACAGTAACCGAAAGCAAATAGTAGCAGGTTTATGAAGGTTTGAGTGGTAATTTCAAGTTGATTTTTCGGCAAAATACATAAGAGAGAAAGGGATAGGCAGAGAGAGAGAGAAAAGGAAGAGAGATAGCTTGAAGTGGTGGTTACGGTGGTTATAGCAACGGCAGTAGTAGGTGTAGTAATTCAGTGATCAAAAGATGTTCCAATAATGGTTTAGCGGGTTGTTTTTGAACAATTAGAAATAGGAACAAGTAGTAGTGGTATAGGTGATGATGGTGTGGTGACCTCCTGGTAAATAATAAAATCATACCAACAGCAAACAAAGTGATGGTGGCGATTTTTAAGAGTGACCGGTGGTAGTTGTATGATGGTGGTGCAAGTGAGGTGTGAAGGGTGATGGTGGGGGTTGTTGCCGGGAGTGGTGCTTACGGTGGTGGTTCGAGAATGGTGCTGCAACAGAACTTGCAGGTGGTGTACGGGGGTAATGGGTTTTTGTTGCAGACGGTGAGCAAAGTTGGTAATTATTGATGGTGTTCGATGGTTTCAAAACAGAAACAATAACAGTAGTTTACGAATTGATTTAGAGGAGTGACGAGGTGGTGATTTAGTGGTAATGGAGGTGAAGGATGGTGTTGTGGGTGGTGAGGATGGCAGTGAAGGTGGGTTCATGGTGGAAGATGGTGTCGGGTGTTGATCAAACGGAAGGATCGAGCATGGGTGATGGTTTGTTATTATGATGTTGTTGATGATCATTTTGGGGTTCTAATGAAAACATGAAAGGAATATAGAAGTGGGTTTCTTTGTTTTTTTCTGTACTTAGTATATAAATATAAGCAGGAAGTGGGTGTTAGTGAATTGGTGAACGTATATCTTATATAATTCCATATGGTAACTGTCATTAATATGTATATATATCTTTAATAGCTGTAAAGTTGATTACATGTTCAATCATCTCTAATTAATCCACAAATCGATTGAAATATATATATAATAATATTAATAATATAATTTAAAAATAAAAACATGTGAATTGAGAAAAATATCTGCCGACAGTTTTATTAGGATATTATTTCGTACTCCGTTGATAATTAGTGGCGAATAAAAGTACACGAAAAAATCCCAAATTTTTAGATTAACTATATTTATTTATTTTGGTTATTTTGGTATAAAATTCGATCATTAACTATTAAATAAAAATTACATCACTGTCTGCGCTCGTTTCCAGGTAAAATATGAAAAGTGTTAAAATTTAATAATTAGATTCTAAATACATTTTTAGTAAGCCTAAAATTTATAGAACTCATTTTCGGATCACCGCTTATTTTAAAATCATATAAGTTCGCATTAAACTAGTTTAATATCCATCGAATGGCAATTGAGTGTAACAGTCATTTACTAAATAGATTCAAAATCACAAAATATATATTTAATATACTTTATTTATATATATAGATAAGTTTTTAAATAATAATTATCATAATATCATTTTTATTTTATTTTACATAATTACTTTTAATAAGAGCAACCTATAATATTTTAAATTAATATATATATATACACACATATCTATTTACAATTAATGGTTCGTGAATCGTTGAAACTGGTCGGAGATAATAGAATACATAAACATAGTTTCAAATTTTTCGAGACTCAACATTATAGACTTTGCTTATCGTGTCGAAATTATATAAAGATTTAGTTTAAATTTGGTCGGAAATTTTCGGGTCGTCACAGTATCTTCATGTAATCTTGCTTCTTCCATCCTTTGTTTGATGAGGAATCAAGAACAAGGATCTAAGCTTGTTAGCTTATGGTTCTACACTTAAAATGTTATAAAGATCTAAAGTTCATAAGCTTTAAGATCTTACTTGTGTTCATGTTTTGGAAACTTAAGGTTTATTGTCTTAAGATCCAAGCTTTGACTTGAATCTCCTTAAGTATGAAATAAACATGAACTTGTTACTTGTAACTTTAGTTTATTTCTTCATTTTTTTATTTATTTCGTGATTGTATAATTTTGGTCAAGTATTACTAGTTAAACTTGATCTCATTCTTCTTGAAACCAAAGTTTAAACCTTGTAAGTTCAAGAACATGGAAGTTAAACTTTCTAGTTATAACTTTATACACTTATATTGGATCTAAGTTTCTATAGCTTATGGTCTTCCAATTTTGTCTAAAACAAAAGCTTATAAGCTTATATACATTCTACAAGATTAAAATCTAAGTTTCATAACTTATGGTTTTATTAAAGTGAAGATCCAAGTCCTATAACTTAGGGTTTAACTTAAGAACACTAGATCTAGACTTTTTAGTCTAGGATCTTCAAGATCTAACTAAGATCTAAGTTCTACAACTTAAGATCTTGTTTATTTAGTTTACATTCAAGTTTATAGCTTACTATTACTATTAGAACTCATGTATGTGTCGGATCTAAGATCTTGATGTAACTTTGGTTCATCAACCTTCTTACAACCCTTAAATGAGTTGTGCTATTTATATTAGACATACACTAGTGTCATGATGATCAAAACTTGGCTAAAGTGATGCAAACACATCAACGAGTTGTACACTTGAAGCTACAAGCATCAAGGATGAGAACCGTGATGAACATCAAGCACCAAGAATCCCACCGGAGCACTTTGCTTACTGTTTTATGGGTCTGATCAAACTCCTTGGGCTACTGGAAAGTTGATTTCCAGTTATTTTGGTTCGATTAGATGATTTTCCTTTTAGGCCTCACCTAAATCTGATATACAGTTTAGGATTCATAGCCTTCCGAAAGTCACTACGCTCTTTTAACGTTGTGCTGAAATTTCTGACCTACTCGCACTTAAACCGTCGCCACGGTCAAACGAAGACGAGTTTGGTTCAAAAATTGGTCAGTGGTTAAAGGACTCATATACGGAGCCATGGCCACTGGTCTCACCTCATTTCAGTTCGTATAGAGGTCGTGGCAGCTGAACGAAGTCAGCATTTGTTTCGATCTCTATTCTTGATTGAAAACTTACTTTACTTTTTACTTATGTTGTTGAATGATGATGATACTTAAGACCTAATTTACATACTTTTAAACCTTTGGGAACGATTTACTGACTTAGTAACTTTTGACTTAGGTTGAGGACCTTTCGGACCAACTACTTGCTTACTTATCTCGTATCGACTTTACTACTTTTCACTGTGAGTTATAGCATCCCTTTTTACTTTAACTATTTTGGGAACTGAGAATACATGCATTTTTTTACGTTTTACATACTAGGCACGAGTACTTAAACTTTATATATGTGTGGGTTATATAAAGGCATAAACTTTCCCCTTAGCTCGGTAACGTTTAGTCATTGGTTTTTGAACCGGTGAACGCGAATCTTAGATATGGATCCATAGGGTTTGACATCCCCACTCGGACTAGTCGCGCTAGCATTTAACGGGTGTTTAATACTTCGTAAACTTATGCACTCGCCAAGTGTACTTTTAGGGGGTGATATTACGTTAAGTTAGTTACCAAGTGCCCACGGTTAAGCATATACTTTTCATACTGTTTTGAAATACTGAAATCTCGTGGCCTACCGTACATTACTATTACAATTTAAACTATAGCTCACCAACATTCCTGTTGACATTTTAAGCATGTTTTCTCAGGTACTTAGAGGTTTGATGCTTCCGCTGTAGTAGTCTTGCTCTGTAGACTCCCGCTACTTTTGTTAGAGATGTCTCCGCATGAAACGTTTACCTTGCATTCACAAACTATGTTACTTCTGAACAATGAATTTGTAATGACCATTGGGTCTCGTACTTATGTTAATTGCTTCTATTCGTAGAAGCCTACTATCGTTTGTAGAACTTTTGGTGTTGGTTAAGACGTCACCTCTTTTTATGAATGCAAACTTATTTTAAAACAGCATATAGTGTTTGACCTTGTAATGATCCTGTTGTTGATGATACGTACACATTAATTTTGTACGGGGCGTCACACTCTGGCACAACAACCTTTAAAACAAATATGGAATTGACCCGTACATGGTTCTTTTATCTAGTTCATATGGCGGATGGCTCCCACTTGATTCATGGTTCATTTGAAGATTAAAAAGTTCGAGGTTTTATTACACTTTGCTATGAAGTATTCGTTCAAGACCAGATGTTGTTATAGTTATGATTCAATTTGGGAAATTAAAGTTGGTTAAGTGAGAGCCATGTCTGGGGAATTTATGTTTCACATTGAGTTCAAGACTTTGCGGTTTTATACATTCTTTCGAAGATTTTTCAGTTGTCAAAAGTTCAGAGTTAAAGGTTCGAGTTGAAGATTTGAGTTTGAGATTGTTTGAGGACAAACAATGATAAGTGTGGGAGAGTTGATCAGTTCATAAATGCTGATTATGTTTGATATTAAAGGATGAATTTTATGTGTGCATTTGAGGTTTAAAAGGCTATTTTATAAGGTTTTCATAATGGGTAACGAGTCAAGACGAAACGCGAAAACGAGGATTAAAACGAGAAAAAGGCGCGAAAAAAGTGCCCAGCCGCAAATTGCGGCTGGTGAGCATAAATTGCGGCTGGCATGAAATAAAAAGTTTGTTCAGGTCAGAAACGAGCATAAGGAGGCGCTTGGGTTTTTGCGACTGGGCGTAAATTGCGGCTGGTGAGCATAAATTGCGGCTGAACGTATTTTGGGATAGAATTTAGAGCCGGATTTGAGGGATTTCATGCTTGGGGAATACCCTACTTCATCCCTATATAAGGAAAACCCTAGGCTACAAATTGAATACCTTTTCCGTCAGTTTGAGAGCCAAAAACACACCAAAACACGTCACAAATCATCATCAATCAAGGATTCAAGCTAGGATTCAAGTGGTGTTCATCATGCAACTTCAAGAAACAACCATGATCATCATCACCAACATGCTTAACTAGTTTTCTTATCTTCATCCTTTCCATGAACAATTAAACATGTATTATTTCATTCAATTTTATGTGGTTTATGATGTTTTAATACTTATGTCTTTTAAATTATGATATTGTAAAACCAATCAATTATTGATCAATGCAAGTTCTATGATTTTGTTATTGCAAGTTGAATTATTGTGATTTAACATTGTGTTCTTGATCCAACTTAGTGATTTAACACTAAAATGGGTTCCAACACTTCCATAATCACCAAGCCTAGTGATTAAACCCAAATACAAGTCCCAAATCATGGCTAAGTCGGTTTCCAACCCAAAACCCACCAACAACAACAATAAACCCGATTACTAGCAACACTAAACTCACTTCATGAGTTTAAATGAGTTTCTCAACAATTTAAGTTCAAACCCTAACTTGAATATCAAAATCAAACAATGAAATTTGGAGTTAGAACTTACCATAGCAACCAAAACGTAGCTAGGAACGAGGTGAACAACTTTAACACTCGAGATTTTGATGAATCCGAGCTTCTTCTTCTCCAAAACCTCAATTCTCTCTCTAGAACTCTCTCTCTCTAAGAATGGATGAGAGTGTTGAATGGATGTGAAAGTGATCCAAAATTGGATCCAAACCAGCTGATAAGCTCTCAGATCCGTCCTCAAGTGAAAAGACCAAAAAGCCCCTCATTAAACTCTAATTAAAATGAAACAGGAAAACTGTCCCAGATGGGGAGCGCGGCGCACACCCTTGACCTTGCGCGGTGCGCACAGAGGTCATAACAGCCTGCCAGTTTAATAATTCGTTCCACGCTTCACCCACTTAAGTACACCATAAATACTCTATGTACAATCAATATTAGAGTCTTACAACTCTCTCCCACTTAGAATCGATCACGTCCTCGTGATCCTCGCCACGTAACCAAACGGACCCCACACTCAATGGCCCTCAAACATACGTTCCAAACCAACTTCCACCATATATCATAAACTCAAAATTATTCCTACATACCCAAGACACACTTGCACGCATTATCTGTGACGACCCGCAAAATTTCCGACCAAATTTAAACTTAATCTTAATATGATTTTGACACGATAAGCAAAGTCTGTTAAACTGAATCTCAAAAAATTTGAACTGTGTTCATGTATACACTTGACCTTTGACTAATCCCGACGATTCACGAACAATTAGGTGTAAATAAATATGTAAACATACATGTGTAACTAGATTCTATACACAGGTAACATTATATATATGTATATATATATATATATATATATATAATTATTAAATATTAAAGATTCGATAAATTATGCAATAGGTAAATACGATATAATAAATGAAAATATATTAAACTTAAGTAACAAGTTTGAATATAATTGTTATATTAATCTTATTATTATTACTAGTAGTATTATTGTTAATAAATTGTTATTATTATTATTATTATATATATATTGTAATGTATAAATATAAATATAAGAATACATAATAACTTGAAATCATAAAATACAATTTCTTCAGTAGGATTAAAAATGTAAAATAATATTTTATATATATATATATATATATATATGTATATATATAATTTCTATATAATATATATTATATATTATAAAGATATAATTAATAATTGTAATACATTAAATTATAAGTTAAAATATAGTTAATACATTAATTGTTATTATAGTTATTATTAGCATCATTAAAATTATAACATAAAACTTGTTACATGTAATTTGTTATATTATTATTAGTATTATTATGATTATCATTATTGTTATTGATTATATTATCATATTATTATTAACATTCTTATATCATAATTATTATTAATCGAAGATAATACAATTTATTATCAGTATTTTTTACTAATTTCAATAAAACAAATAATAATAATATTATTAATATATTTAATTATATTTACAAATTCTTAATATTAATATATTTAGTTATATATATATATATATATATATATATATATATATATATATATATATATATATATATATATATATATATATATATATATATATATATATATATATATATATATATATAACTACATACATATTATAATGAATCTATATATAATTTCTATTTATAATTATTAACATATTATAATTAATAAATATTAAATATTATATATATATAGTAATATATATATATATATATATATATATATATATATATATATTACTATATAATATATATTATATATTATAAAGATATAATTAATAATTGTAATACATTAAATTATAAGTTAAAATATAGTTAATACATTAATTGTTATTATAGTTATTATTAGCATCATTAAAATTATAACATAAAACTTGTTACATGTAATTTGTTATATTATTATTATTATTAGTATTATTATGATTATCATTATTGTTATTGATTATATTATCATATTATTATTAACATTCTTATATCATAATTATTATTAATCGAAGATAATACAATTTATTATCAGTATTTTTTACTAATTTCAATAAAACAAATAATAATAATATTATTAATATATTTAATTATATTTACAAATTCTTAATATTAATATGAATTATAAAAGAAATTATACAGAATCACCTTTCTATTAAAGTCACGATCAAAACTATGCAAATCTGATTTCCTGTCTGATTCTATTGAATATCAAAATGAATTATAGTACGAAATTTGTTAAAACTCGCTATCTGCTTTTATTTTTATTCCTCCTCTACTCTTTATCTGATTATATCCTTGTCGACACCCAAATCTTCTATATGATCACGAACCCTTCATAATTGATTACGAAAATCATTCGATTTCTTACACTCACTATCAAATATAACCATCACTGATTGATTATGACTAAGGTAAAATTTTTTTATATATATCTCGACACCCCTGTTATTATATGTTCAAATCAAAAGCCAGAATGCGAATAAAATTAAAAAAATTCATTAATGTAGATTGTTTAGGAATCTTTCATTCAACCTTTCTGAAAAATCATAACTTTCAATTCTTCCAAACGAGTTCTAATTTCGAAGTCAAACAGTTTGAAATAAAAAGTCAAACATCTTGTTCATCAAAAAATTCGAACACCGATTGTTGTTTTTGGATAAATTAATAATTCAGAAAGTTTCTATACATGAGTTAAAACACATTTCGTTTTATAATCATCATCTAAAAGTGCCTAAATTCTTGAATCAAAGTTTGAGTTAAAATATATTTTTTTTTCTTCGAACATAATCGCTGCTCTTGTTTTGTTTTAATATTTTTTTAAGCGTCTGATTTAACACCAATAAAGTTGTTATTCTGTTTACTGTAATTTCTAAACCTGAGTCGAAAATGTATTTGTTATATGTTTGATTTGCTCTGGTCGACTAGTAATGAAGAAGAAGAAGTAGGAAAAATAGAAGATAAGATAAATTTAATTAAACTGTAATATAAATCGGTAAAACAAAACGGTTCAGATGGTTTGAGGGTGTGCGGGTGAACGAGAAGTCACGGGTTCGAGCCCGGTTCGAGGCAGTATATTATTTAGGGCTTGATTCTTGAAGGTAGCCACATATTTATTATTATTTTTATTATCATTTTTATTATCATTACTATTATTATTGTTATTATTATTGTTATTATTATTAATTATTGGTATTATTACTAAGTATTATAGTTATTATTATTATTAGTGTTACTAATAAGTATTAGTTACCTTTTATTATTATCTTAATTATAAATACAGTTATAATTACTATTATCATTAAGATTATGATTATTATTATCATTATTAATATGAAAATAATGTATTTCCCATTAATATTAGTATTAGGATCATTTTATGATTTTTAGTATTAGTATTTAAATAAGTGGTTTTTATTAACATTATCATTATTATTATGAGTATCATTATAAATGAATTACTATTAAAACCATTATCATTAGTAGTAAATGATTGACAATAGGATTGTTATTATTAACACTAACATTAGTATTGGAATTAACATTATTATTTTCATTAATATTACTGCTATAGTTATTATGATTATTATTAACATAAGTATCATTATTAACAAAATCATTATTATTATTAATATTTTTATTATTAATAAATTTATTATTATTATCACTAGTAAAACTTTAATATCAAAACTATCATTTTAACAAATAAATATTTTATACATAAAAACACACTTATTATATATATTATAAATATATTGATATTCTATATAACTATATGAAAAACATATTATCATGATATATATGACTACATATAACAAAATTAAGTATTTTTAATATAATACTAAATATATATAGATACTGATATAACTACAATAATCATTTTAGATATATATATATACAAAATAAATATATATAACGCATAATTTAAGATATAATAAAAATATATGATTTTAAATGAAATTTAGTATGAATATTATAACTACAATTACATAAATAACATATATTAATAAATGAAAATATGTGATTTCCAGTATAAGTTTTAATATATAAATGAATGATATAGGTTCGTAAATCCGAGGCCAACCCTACACTTGTTCAATGTCGTCAAATGTATTTTTACTACAAAATACAGTATTGTGAGTTTCATTTAATTCCCTTTTACTCTTTTACAATATATTTTTGAGACTGAGAATACATGCGTAACTTTTATAAATGTTTGACGAAATAGACACAAGTAATTGAAACTACATTTTATGGTTGAATGATCGAAGCCGAATATGCCCCTTTTTGCTTGGTAGCCTAAGAATTAGTAAACCGATCTACTAATTGACGCGAATTCTAAAGATAGATCTATTGGGCCTAACAAACCCCATCTAAAGTACCGGATGCTTTAGTACTTCGAATTCGTTTTTATCATGTCCGATGGATGTCCCGGAATGATAGGGGATATTCTTATATGCATCTTGTTAATATCGGTTACCAGGTGTTCAATCCATATGAATGATATTTTTGTCTCTATGCATGGGACGAATATTTATGAGAAATGGAAATGAAAATCTTATGGTCTATTAAAATGATGAAAATGATTTTTTATGTTAAACTAATGAACTCACCAACCTTTTGGTTGACACTTTAAAGCATGTTTATTCTCATGTATGAAAGATATCTTCCGCTGTGCATTTGCTCATATTAGAGATAATACTTGGAGTCATTCATGACATATTTCAAAAGATGTTGCATTCGAGTCATTGAGTTCATCAAGATTATTATTAAGTCAATTATAGTTGAATATATTATGAAATGGTATGCATGCCGTCAACTTTCGTTGTAAAGAAAGATTGTCTTTTAAAATCGAATGCAATATTTATAAAATGTATCATATAGAGGTCATGTACCTCGCGATGTAACCAAATGTAATGTCGTCCAGTTGGATTAGGACGGGTCCTTTCAGTTGGTATCAGAGCGGTGGTCTTAGCGAACCAGGTCTTGCATTAGTGTGTCCAACTGATAGTTGTTTAGATGTATTAGTGGGTCTGGACTTCGACCGTGTCTGCATGTCAAAAGTTTTGCTTATCATTTCGTGTCAAAAATTATTTGCTTATCATCCTTAAAGTCTAGACACGTCTTACTGCCTCTATTGCAAAGACAGTATATAGATAAATTCATATCTTAGCGTATCTGCTAATCCATATCTTAGCGTACCTGTTACTGTAAACTTTGCATGTCATATTCCGTAGATTCCTCTGTAACTTATGGGATTTAAGTATTATATATGCATATGTAAATTATGTATTGCAGGGTACTAATCTACATCCTATAATCTATTTCTTATCGAAAATCCTTCATCTGATCGTACGAGATGAATCCCTCAACCAGTTCGAGTAACTCAGATTTCGATAGCTATTCCGATAGTTATTCCTACAGCTATTCCGACATGGATATTCACCTAAGCTCTGAAAGCGGTATCACCAGAATGAATCAATCAATCAGTCATCCCCAATTCATCAGATGGGTTCGTAGTGGACTTAACCGATGGAGACGAGAAGAAGGTGATCCTTTCCACCCACCAACCTGCACTCTTGGTAAAGAACCTGAAGTACTTGGATTGAACCGGGAATTTCCGACCAAATTTAAACTTAATCTTCATACGAATTCGACACGATAAGCAAAGTTGGTAAAGTTGAGTCTCAAATTTTTGAACCGTTTCATGAAATCATTTGACCTTTGATTATTCTCGACGATTCACGAACAATTGTTAGTAAATAATTATATACTAAGAATTAAATATACTAATAAACTACTAGGTGATATAGAAAGAAAACTTAAAATTTAACAACTTGATTAAATATGTAGTAGTTGAAATATATATATATATATATACACATACATATCAATGATTAATATACATAATTATTGATTTAATGTCTAGTATAATATATATAAAATGTAAAAATAATAAATATTCAATTTTTGCTATTATATAATATATACTATATTACCTAATTAATAATATGTAATATTGATATATTCGAATTAAATTTAATAATAAATATAGTTGTTATACTAGTATTATCGTTATCACTTTATGATTATTAATATCAGAATTTCTGGTATTACTATACATGATATATAAATATGAAAGTTTATACATTTAAATTGTTATAATATTATTTTTTACTAAAACCATTGTTATCATCATTAATATCATTTTATTTTACTTAGTAATAAAAATTATGATTTTAGTCATTATTATAATTATTATGAGTGCTAATATGATTATTATTATTATCTTTATCATTATTAGTATTAGTATTATTTTGATATTATTATTATAAATAATATTATTATTATTTTTTTATTATTATTACTATTATAAATATTTTTATTAACAATATTTATTTATATGTTATTATTTATCAAATACTGAATATAATTATTCAGATGTAGCCAAAAACCAGTTAATGATTGATGTCAGTTTTATTTACTTATTTATTACTGTTCTGCCTGTGAACTAGTGTCGACATCCTATATCCTTATCAGATACTGAAATCATCTATTTATTGATTATATTTTTTTTCTTCCATCGAATACCTCTGTATTGTCTTCTCCAAATCAAAACCTCGAAATCAAATTAAATTTCAAAATGTAAAAAATGCTATTTTATTAGGAATCTTGTATCTAATCTATCTGCAAAGCTTGAAACTCCAATTTTCAATATCGAGCTAGAATTTTGAAGTCAAAGTTTTTATGTAAAAAGTCAAACTATATGTTCAAGGTAAAATTCGAACTTCATGTTATGTTTTAAGTTAAATTAATGATTAATGATTTAGATAGTTTCTAGTAATCATTTATAACTTCTTTTATGTTGCAATCATGAACTATAACAGTCTTAAATTCGAATTCAATGTTTGAGTTTATGTTCTTGAAATATGAAAAAGCAATTGATCATATTCAAATATGATTTAAAAATCTGAAAATGCCATAACGTTAGGAATCAGATAGTTAAACTACCTGCAAAATTCCAAAGTCCAATTCTTTTTATCAAGTTCGAATTTTGAAGTCAAAGATATAATTTTCAAAAGTCAAATATTGTTCTACAATTAAATTCGTGATACCTGTTACGATTTAAGGGAAATTGAGGATTTAGAAGGATTTTAGAAAAGTTTTACAACTTATTTCATGTTGTGATTTTTAGCTAAAACATTTTCAAACTCTAAATCATATTATTTTTTTTTTTGTTTGTAACCGAGAGCTGCACAGCAGCGATGTTTTTTTTTTTTTTGCAATTGTTATAAATGTGTGATTTTATAAAATAAGTATTATGTTGAAGTATCAAAATTTGTTGTGTATAATTTGTTGTCTAAAAACCGTTTAAAAATCAAATTCATTGTTGGAGTTATATTTTTTTCTCACAAAGATGCAGCCTCTGCTGCTGCTACTTCTTTTATTTTTTTTTCTGTATATTCATTTCATTCATTCTAGTTGTTTTGACTTCATATTGAAAGTATTAGAATGAACAAAATAATTGTAGTTAATAACGTTTTTACTCTAGTGATTCGATTATGATGGGGAAGAAGAAGCATAGGGAAGAACAGAAATAAATACGGGCTAAATTAAAATGTATATGGGAGTATTTCAGAAATGCAACTGTAGAGGGATGGTTAAGGATGTTTTGTATGAGCGGGTGGTCACGGGTTCGAGACTAGCTTGGGGCAATATTTTTTGAGAAGGGTTTATATGAGGTAGTTCTTATTTTAAAATTTATTATTATTATTATTATTATTATTCTCATTTTTATTATAATTTTTATTGTTATTATTAATTACTATTATTAGTACTAAATATTATAATTGCTATTATTATTATAAGTATTATTATTATTATTATTATTATTATTATTATTATTATTATTATTATTATTATTATTATTATTATTATTATTATTATTATTATTATTATTATTATTATTATTATTATTATTATTATTATTATTATTATTATTATCATTATTATTATTATTATTATTATCATTATGTATTAGTTATCATTTATCATTATTATTACTACAATTATAGTTATAACTAAAAATATTGATATTACTACCGTTATTAGTATATTTATTAACTACTAATAGATGTATTATTATTATGATCATTATGTTAACATAACTACTATGACTAATATTGTTATCACTTTGACTAAATAACGTCAATTAGTACTATTAGTGATATTATGAGTATTATTAATATTAATGTAAGTATTATTATGATTAGAATTATTATATTTGTTATTAAGAAAAATAATACAAACCATTACAATTATCATTAATATTGGTATTAATATCAAAATTATTATTTTTTATCAAAAACTACTAATATTATCATTATTATGAGATTATTATTAAAAACTATTATTAACAGTAAAGATTAATATTTTTATAGTTATTATTATACCATCATATTTATCACTAAGAATATTAACATTATTTACATAAATACTTAATTATAACAAACCACTGAATTTTTTTAAAAATATAATACTAACTATATATATATATATATTAATAAAATTAAACGTATAAATACTAACCATTTTAAATGTATATACAACATAAATATATATAACTAAATAAGCAATAATCATTTTTAATATATATATATATATATATATATATATATATATATATATATATATATATATATAAATTAAATAAATAATATATAAGGAGATAGTACATAAAATTGTCCGAGTATGGTTATATGGTTATATATATATATAATAATATCCCCATCCAAAGTACCAGATGCTTTAGTACTTCGAAATTTATATCATGTTCGAAGGAGGATCCCGGAATGATGGGGATATTATTATATGCATATTGTGAATGTCGGTTACCAGGTGTTCAATCCATATGAATGATATTTTGTCTCTATGCATGGGACGTATGTTTATGAGAAATGGAAATATGAAATCTTTTGGTCTATTAAAAATTATGAAATGATTATTTATGTTAAACTAATGAACTCACCAACCTTTTGGTTGACACTTTAAAGCATGTTTATTCTCAGGTACGAAAGAAATCTTCCGCTGTGCATTTGCTCACTTTATAGATATTACTTGAAGTCATTCATGGTATATTTCAAAAGATGTTGCATTCGAGTAGTCGAGTTCATCAAGATTATTATTAAGACAATTATAGTTGGATATATTATGAAATGGTATGCATGTCTGTCAACTTTCGATGTAATGAAAGATTATCTTTTCAAAAACGAATGCAATATTTGTAAAATGTATCATATAGAGGTCAAGTACCTCGCGATGTAATCAACTGTCGTGAATCGTTTATAATCGATATGGACTTTTTCCGGATGGATTAGGACGGGTCCTTTCAGTTGGTATCAGAGCGGTGGTCTTAGCGAACCAAGTCTTGCATTAGTATGTCTAACTGATAGTTGTTTAGATACATTAGTGAGTCTGGACTTCGACCGTGTCTGCATGTCAAAAGTTTTGCTTATCATTTCGTGTCGAAAAATCATCTGCTTATCATCCTTAGGAAATTACCTGTTTATCATTCTAAGTCTAGACACATCTTACTGCAATGATTGCATAGACAGTGTATAGATAAATTCATATCTTAGCGTATCTGTTATTGTTACCTTTGCCTGACAGCTTCCGTAGATTTCTCCGTAACTTATAGGATTTTAGTATAATATATGCATATGTAAATTATGTATTGCAGAGTACTAATCTACATCCTATAAACTATTTCTTATCGAAAAATCCTTCATCTGATCGTACGAGATGAATCCCTCAACCAGTTCGAATTTCTCGGATTCCGACAGCTATTCCGATATGGAGTTTCACCTAAGCTTCAAAAGCAGTGTCACCAGAATGAATCAACCAATTCATCTGATGGGTTCGTAGCCTACTTAATCATTGAAGACAAAAAGAAGGTGATCCTTTCCATCAACCAAATTCACCTCTTGGCGGTGAACCTGAAGCACTTACCGGCGAACCTGTTCGATCTACTATTTTCTCACTCATTTCCCGAATATCTCGTCACGATTATATTCTATCTAAAATTCTAAACCTTATTCATCCATTCGTTCCGACCGACAATCATCTTGGAGTAATGGAAGAAGTCAACGAGCTTCGCACTCGATTAATAAATTTGGAGAATATAGTGCAAAATTTACCAGCTTCAGAAACATCACCGGTACCAACAGTACCATCGGCAACAGCACCAGTATCATCAACAATCCATGCCTCAATATCTCATTCTGTACCTCAAGCATAATCATCGTTCTACATGATGTTCTACATCATTTATCCCCGTACGACATGACGATTATGTAATCTCTAATGTATTAGAGATTATATATTCTTGTTCTAACGGTAAATCAAATGAGTTTTATATCATATTAACTCATTAAATCCATGATTACATCTGAAAAAAAATATATATGTATATATGTTTTCATAAAAATTGTAATTAAAAATTCCTTTGTACAAACTGTTAATGGTGAAAATATTTTAACGGGTAGGTAATACCCGAGGAATATTTAGGGTTCACATTAATAAGTTACACTATACATTCTATCAAATCTGATTCATCAGTCATTCACTACCTTATTTACATCCACCGATGCACGTATCCGTTCACCACAGAATAACCTTTTTCATTCAATTTCATATTTGGATTTTGACCTATCAGAATCCGACAAGTGGCATAATGAAGAAAACATTGGACAAAATAAAATTTGTTAGAAACAAAAAAATTAACTATGAGAAATTTTGTTAAGAATTCACGCTAACTGTTCCTAGCTAACTGTTAATTCCGTATTACCTTTTATTTATCGCAATTTAATTATCGCAATTTACATTCTTTATTTATCGTCATTTAATTTCTATTATTTACTTTACGCACTTTATTTATCATCATTTAATTTTTGTTATTTATTTTACGCACTTTAAATATCGGGACACGTATACAAGGTTTTGACATATCATATCGACGCATCTATATATATTATTTGGAATCACCATAGACACTCTATATGCAGTAATGATCGAGTTCTCTATAAAGGGTTGAGGTTGATTCTCAAATAATATATATACTTTGAGTTGTGATTGAGTCTGAGACATGTACACGGGTCACGATACGTATTAATTAATTCGAATATTATAAAATGTATATGAATTATTGAATTAGTAACTGTGGATTGCTAACTGTGGACTACCCACTTTAGACAATTAAAATGAATTAAAATATTGATTATAACATATGAAACTAAACGATTCTTCAAGTTTGCCACTTTATCTCATCTTAAAACCTCATTTGTATCTTGACGATTCTAATCTGTGTTCAAACTTTTCATGATTCTTGAAAAACACCTCAAATCGAGAGAATGAACCAACCACATTTCATCTACGGGAGAAAAGATTGGTCATATAATTGTACACCTGAAAACACTCAGAACCTGACTAAACGTTTAACACGTATCTGTGCTAATTCTTTTAGTGTTATTATTACTCAAAATAACTTGGTGATTCCCTTCAAAATAGCAAATTTTGTCACAGCTCCAGCAAGTCAACTTCGACGTTTCGTTTGAAACAATCTTATTATAACTTTGTTATATATGCGTGCTCTTTATTGTTACCGGGGAACCTTTTATATTCCACCATATTACCAACAGTCGTACCAGCAGCCTCGTTGCTTCTTGGTTTAAACCTCTCTGATAAATCATTATATTTATTCATTAAAACCCTATCATATACTCATCCGCATCTTGTAATGAGAACTGCCATACCAATTACCGGGAATCAGCAATCAGTACTTTGAAAACTCACAGCATACCTACATCAACAGTTATATGTATAACATTTATCTCTTAGAATTATGATCTTTCATTCTGAAATTCTAAAAAGCACTCAGTCTACAAATCAATACTCTGAATGTTGAAAAAGCTGAATGAAGCAGCAGAAACCGTAGACAACCGTAAACGACCTTAGTCGTCGGAAGTTTGATGATAAAGAATAATATGTTGGAAAAGCTCAGAAACGTTGGAACTGGAAAACGGATAGAGTTAACCATGAAGGAGACCAAGGACAAATACAAGGACCATACTCTATATTCAAAGAATCCAGATAATTCTGGATCCGTTGAAATCTTTAGAGAATATCTTGCTCCGAAGTCATGTTAAAATCTTACGGAAAATTCTTTCTCCATCAACCATCGAACTTAGAAATTCCAAAATATCATCATCAATATCTTCGATATTTCTGAGGATATTTTCATAAATATTCTCGTCCGAAATTATATACCTTCTCGTGTTTCCCGTGTATCATTATATTGGAAACATTCAATAGAAAATTTAGTACTGAAAAGCAGATTATGCGAAATTATGAAGAAAGCCGTGGACAAAGCACAAAGAATAAGTTTGACTTCAAAGAATCCAAATGAATCAATGCCTGCTGAAGTCTTTAGCGAATATCTTGCTCCTTACTCTAGACCCTTGCGGACAATAGTCTCCATCATCCTCTGATCTTAGATACTCAAAGATATTATCGTATCATTCATTATAAATATCCTCCATATTTTTGAAGATATTTTCATAACTATTTTTATCTGAAATCATTAATCTCTTCGTGCTATCAGTGTTACATCATATAGAAACTGTTAGTTTCTATATTATGTAAACTTTCGAGCCTAAAATATGAATGTTATTGAAGTAATGTTGGGAACTGATGCATGAGTTAGTATAATATAATGACACTTGATCAACGTGATTATATTACAGTAAGTCATGTTGAGTTTCTAATGAAACATGATGATTCATAGATCATAACGTCATCACGTGCCATGTTACATAACTCTTTCATTCTGCGTAACTTCTGAACATATCAAGAATATATATTCTTGATAGTTCTATACTCAATGATTCTGATAATTTGACAAATCAAATCGTGCTAATACCTTCTTTCTTATTTAGAACATGATGTTTACCCGAAATTCCATACTTACGAATTCTGGACCATTACTCGCTTTACTAGAGGTCGGGAGGATAATAAAAAAAGCAAAGAGATCCAAAATATAAGAGAAAATATAAAGCCCAATGTCAACACCGAAATTACAAACCGTGGATATCAGTACGTATAGCAATATAAATACACGGGAGGATTATAAGTACAATAATCCCTAGAGCATAATAGAAATAAACAGATTCTTCAGGTGGTAGTTGGAAAAGAAGAACGATCATTGCGATAGTTAGAATATGAACAAGGATAGGAACATGGTTAAGCATTTTCATAAATCTTTTGAATTTGAAAATTGAGTATAGAAGTGGTGAAACTAAATGGAATGGAAAAGGTAAATTTATAAAGGAAATATCAGACGTAGTAATCGGGACAGATCACCGTATTTAATTAAAGAGATCTTAATTTCCATAAATCCCGAAGAATCAGATCTTATAGATCTTCAAGATTTTCTTTTAAATCCCTTGAATTCCGGAAATTCAACCAAGACAACGACAAAAGCTAAGACGCATCTTATTTTTCTAAATTCAACCATGACTAGTCAAAAGTTATGATGAAACATGTCTTTCTCATTTCATTCTTTTATGATAGTTTCATTCGTGCTCTTCAAATAATCGAATTATTTTATCTGTATTACTCAATAATGATAAAAGTCTATTTATCAGCTCATATTCGTCTGGAAAACATATTTATTGTTAGCCATGATGACCTCACTCAAATTTCGGGACGAAATTTCTTTAACGGGTAGGTACTGTGATGACCCGGGAATTTCCGACCAAATTTAAACTTAATCTTCATACGAATTCGACACGATAAGCAAAGTTGGTAAAGTTGAGTCTCAAATTTTTGAACCGTTTCATGAAATCATTTGACCTTTGATTATTCCCGACGATTCACGAACAATTGTTAGTAAATAATTATATTCTATGAATTAAATATACTAATAAACTACTAGGTGATATAGAAAGAAAACTTAAAATTTAACAACTTGATTAAATATGTAGTAGTTGAAATATATATATATATACACATACATATCTATGATTAATATACATAATTATTGATTTAATGTCTAGTATAATATATATATAAAATGTAAAAATAATAAATATTCAATTTTTGCTATTATATAATATATACTATATTACCTAATTAATAATATGTAATATTGATATATTCGAATTAAATTTAATAATAAATATAGTTGTTATACTAGTATTATCGTTATCACTTTATGATTATTAATATCAGAATTTCTGGTATTACTATACATGATATATAAATATGAAAGTTTATACATTTAAATTGTTATAATATTATTTTTTACTAAAACCATTGTTATCATCATTAATATCATTTTATTTTACTTAGTAATTAAAATTAAGATTTTAGTTGTTATTATAATTATTATGAGTGCTAATATGATTATTATTATTATCTTTATCATTATTAGTATTAGTATTATTTTGATATTATTATTATAAATAATATTATTAATTTTTCTTATTATTATTACTATTATAAATATTTTTATTAACAATATTTATTTATATATTATTATTTATCAAATACTGAATATAATTATTCAGATGTAGCCAAAAACCAGTTAATGATTGATGTCAGTTTTATTTACTTATTTATTACTGTTCTGCCTGTTAACTAGTGTCGACATCCAATATCCTTATCAGATACTGAAATCATCTATTTATTGATTATATTTTTTTTCTTCCATCAAATACCTCTGTATTGTCTTCTCCAAATCAAAACCTCGAAATCAAATTAAATTTCAAAATGTAAAAAATGCTATTCTATTAGGAATCTTGTATCTAATCTATCTGCAAAGCTTGAAACTCCAATTTTCAATATCGAGCTAGAATTTTGAAGTCAAAGTTTTTATGTAAAAAGTCAAACTACATGTTCAAGGTAAAATTCGAACTTCATGTTATGTTTTAAGTTAAATTAATGATTTAGATAGTTTCTAGTAATCATTTATAACTTCTTTTATGTTGTAATCATGAACTATAACAGTCTTAAATTCGAATTCAATGTTTGAGTTTATGTTCTTGAAATATGAAAAAGCAATTGATCATATTCGAATAAGATTTAAAAATCTGAAAATGCCATAACGTTAGGAATCAGATAGTTAAATTACCTGCAAAATTCCAAAGTCCAATTCTTTTTATCAAGTTCGAATTTTGAAGTCAAAGATATAATTTTCAAAAGTCAAATATTGTTCTACAATTAAATTCGTGATACCTGATACGATTTAAGGGAAATTGAGGATTTAGAAGGATTTTAGAAAAGTTTTACAACTTATTTCATGTTGTGATTTTTAGCTAAAACATTTTCAAACTCTAAATCATATTATTTTTTTTGTTTGTAACCGAGAGCTGCACAGCAGCGATGTTTTTTTTATTTTTTTTTTGCAATTGTTATAAATGTGTGATTTTATAAAATAAGTATTATGTTGAAGTATCAAAATTTGTTGTGTATAATTTGTTGTCTAAAAACCGTTTAAAAATCAAATTCATTGTTGGAGTTATATTTTTTTTCTCACAAAGATGCAGCCTCTGCTGCTGCTACTTCTTTTATTTTATTTTTTTTCTGTATATTCATTTCATTCATTCTAGTTGTTTTGACTTCATATTGAAAGTATTAGAATGAACAAAATAATTGTAGTTAATAATGTTTTTACTCTAGTGATTCGATTATGATGGGGAAGAAGAAGCATAAAGAAGAACAGAAATAAATACGGGCTAAATTAAAATGTATATGGGAGTATTTCAGAAATGCAACTGTAGAGGGATGGTTAAGGATGTTTTGTATGAGCGGGTGGTCACGGGTTCGAGACTAGCTTGGGGCAATATTTTTTGAGAAGGGTTTATATGAGGTAGTTCTTATTTTAAAATTTTTTATTATTATTATTATTATTATTATTCTCATTTTTATTATAATTTTTATTGTTATTATTAATTACTATTATTAGTACTAAATATTATAATTGCTATTATTATTATTATTATTATTATTATTATTATTATTATTATTATTATTATTATTATTATTATTATTATTATTATTATTATTATTATTATTATTATCATTATGTATTAGTTATCATTTATCATTATTATTACTACAATTATAGTTATAACTAAAAATATTGATATTACTACTGTTATTAGTATATTTATTAACTACTAATAGATGTATTATTATTATGATCATTATGTTAACATAACTACTATGACTAATATTGTTATCACTTTGACTAAATAACGTCAATTAGTACTATTAGTGATATTATGAGTATTATTAATATTAATGTAAGTATTATTATGATTATAATTATTATATTTGTTATTAAGAAAAATAATACAAACCATTACAATTATCATTAATATTGGTATTAATATCAAAATTATTATTTTTTTTTATCAAAAACTACTAATATTATCATTATTATGAGATTATTATTAAAAACTATTATTAACAGTAAAGATTAATATTTTTATAGTTATTATTATACCATCATATTTATCACTAAGAATATTAACATTATTTTCAAAAATACTTAATTATAACAAACCACTGAATTTTTTTAAAAATATAATACTAACTATACTATATATATATATATATTAATAAAATTAAACGTATAAATACTAACCACTTTAAATATATATATATACAACATAAATATATATAACTATATAAGCAATAATCATTTTCAAATATATATATATATATATATATATATATATATATATATATATATATATATATATATATATATATATATATATATATATATATATATATATTAAATAAATAATATATAAGGAGATAGTACATAAAATTGTCCGAGTATGGTTATATGTTTTAATGAATATACAAATGATATAGGTTCGTGAATCCAAGGCCAACCCTGCATTGTTCAGTTGTTCAATATAGTCATATGTATTTTTACTACAAAATACAGTATGGTGAGTTTTCATTTGCCTTTTTACCCTTTATATTTTTGGGCTGAGAATACATGCGCATTTTTTATAAATGTTTTACGAAATAGACACAGGTATTCGAGACTACATTATATGGTTGAATTATCGAAATCGAATATGGCCCTTTTTATTAAATCTGGTAATCTAAGAATTAGGGAACAGACACCCTAATTGACGCAAACTCTAAAGATAGATCTATTGGGCCCAACAAGCCCCATCCAAAGTACCGGATGCTTTAGTACTTCGAAATTTATATCATTTCTGAAGGAGGATCCCAGAATGATGGGGATATTCTTATATGCATATTGTGAATGTCGGTTACCAGGTGTTCAATCCATATGAATGATATTTTGTCTCTATGCATGGGACGTATGTTTATGAGAAATGGAAATATGAAATCTTGTGGTCTATTAAAAATTATGAAATGATTATTTATGTTAAACTAATGAACTCACCAACCTTTTGGTTGACACTTTAAAGCATGTTTATTCTCAGGTACGAAATAAATCTTCCGCTGTGCATTTGCTCACTTTATAGATATTACTTGAAGTCATTCATGGCATATTTCAAAAGATGTTGCATTCAAGTAGTCGAGTTCATCAAGATTATTATTAAGACAATTATAGTTGGATATATTATGAAATGGTATGCATGTCTGTCAACTTTCGATGTAATGAAAGATTATCTTTTCAAAAACAAATGCAATATTTGTAAAATGTATCATATAGAGGTCAAGTACCTCGCGATGTAATCAACTGTCATGAATCATTTATAATCGATATGGACTTTGTCCGGATGGATTAGGACGGGTCCTTTCAGTTGGTATCAGAGCGGTGGTCTTAGCGAACCAGGTCTTGCATTAGTATGTCTAACTGATAGTTGTTTAGATACATTAGTGAGTCTGGACTTCGACCGTGTCTGCATGTCAAAAGTTTTGCTTATCATTTCGTGTCGAAAAATCATCTGCTTATCATCCTTAGGAAATTACCTGTTTATCATTCTTAGTCTAGACACATCTTACTGCAATGATTGCATAGACAGTGTATAGAAAAATTCATATCTTAGCGTATCTTTTATTGTTACCTTTGCCTGACAGCTTCCGTAGATTTCTCCGCAACTTATGGGATTTTAGTATAATATATGCATATGTAAATTATGTATTGCAGGGTACTAATCTACATCCTATAAACTATTTCTTATCGAAAAATCCTTCATCTGATCGTACGAGATGAATCCCTCAACCAGTTCGAATTCCTCGGATTTCGACAGCTATTCCGATATGGAGTTTCACCTAAGCTTCAAAAGCAGTGTCACCAGAATGAATCAACCAATTCCTCTGATGGCTTCGTAGCCTACTTAATCATTGAAGACAAAAAGAAGGTGATCCTTTCCATCAACCAAATTCACCTCTTGGCGGTGAACCTGAAGCACTTACCGGCGAACCTGTTCGATCTACTATTTTCTCACTCATTTCCCGAATATCTCGTCACGATTATATTCTATCTAAAATTCTAAACCTTATTCATCCATTCGTTCCGACCGACAATCATCTTGGAGTAATGGAAGAAGTCAACGAGCTTCGCACTCGATTAATAAATTTGGAGAATATAGTGCAAAATTTACCAGCTTCAGCAACATCACCGGTACCAACAGTACCATCAGCAACAGCACCAGTATCATCAACAATCCATGCCTCAATATCTCATTCTGTACCTCAAGCATAATCATCGTTCTACATGATGTTCTACATCATTTATCCCCGTACGACATGAAGATTATGTAATATCTAATGTATTAGAGATTATATATTCTTGTTCTAACGGTAAATCAAATGAGTTTAATATCATATTAAATCATTAAATCCATGATTACATCTGGAAAAAAATATATATGTATATATGTTTTCATAAAAATTGTAATTAAAAATTTCTTTGTACAAACTGTTAATGGTGAAAATATTTTAACGGGTAGGTAATACCCGAGGAATATTTAGGTTTCACATTAATAAGTTACACTGTACATTCTATCAAATCTGATTCATCAGTCATTCACTATCTTAT